>NW_021332073.1:0-439 GCF_001605985.2 Dendrobium catenatum
CGTGCCCGATCAAGCTAATTTTGTGATGCCGTATCAAATCATAATTACTCTATTAAAATCTTCTTAATGAAGCTTTATAAATTTTAATATTTTGTTACTTAAATTCAAATTAGAATTTTTTTAACTAATTTTGATTGTAGTAACACAATTTATCTTGATCCCTGGCTTAGTAAAAGAGAGCCAAAGCTCTTAGCCACTAGATTTCTTTTGGGATGTCTCTTCTACTATTTTTAAAGTAATTTTTTAATAAAAAAATTTTGAACATAAAATTTTTGTACTAAAAATTATTTTAAAAAGCAATAAAAAGCTATTCCAAATAAAGTATTAGGCTTCCTTTGGAACTTTTATTACGTCCGATGTAAGGACGTAGAGGAACGTCCGGTTGGAGGGCAAAATTCTGCCAAAAACTCGGTATTTGCTTGGTACAACTAGGTATTAT
>NW_021332074.1:0-370 GCF_001605985.2 Dendrobium catenatum
TTAAATTATCGGCCAGGACGATCAACGGATCGGCCTGAATGAAATTACCAAATTATGCCTTAATTGATCAGGAAATCAAGGGAGTAATTAAGGATGATTGATACGATCATATCATCCTGGACGATCTCAGGATTGGCCAGGACGATGTAGTCAAAAACCTTAAGTTACTTCAGGATGATTAATATCGGCCAGCTCAAAAACAGGGCGATGCTCAGGACGATTTGCCTCTGATTTGAACTGATCGGCCAAGATGATTGTTAGATCGTCTGGGATGATCAAGCCAAAATTCAATCATCCAGAAGTGCATCCAGGGTGATGCTCTGACCGATCTGGTGGGATTTGTACTGATCGGCCAGGCCGATGTCCATAT
>NW_021332075.1:0-793 GCF_001605985.2 Dendrobium catenatum
TTGGGTTCGTATTTCCGAGACGCTCAGTTTGACTATATGTTCGTTGAAATCGGAGTTCAGGTGCTCCCAAAATTAATTTTTGAAGTTTCTAACTAGCTTTTGCCTCGAGATTCGTGCCCGATCAAGATAATTTTGTGATGCGTATCAATATTAATCTTAAACTTGAAGCATGTAAACTAATAACTACTTATATCAATTGCAAGCACGAAGTATGCAAATCAATAGGATTTTGTATCAATCACTAGAAATATTCAAGCTTTGAAAATTTGTGTTGGCCCTTCTTGAAGTTTTTGTTTTTCGATCAAAATTTTAGAAGATAGATTGTATTGTAGGTATTTCGGTCTCATTTTGTGGGGATTTATGATTTGATTTGAAGTTTCTTATTATAAGTGTAAACCTTTATAGTTAATTATTTATGTTGTTGATGAGAATCGATTAAGGCTAGTTGTTATATATTAAATGTTTTGTTTATAGTTGCAATAATTTTGGTTTTAGATTGAGGAAATTTATCGCATTTATCTTAAAGCGAATAATTAGGGGAATTATGACGAACTTGGTCAAGATCTCATACTTCTGTGATTCAGGTTGTGAGGGGCGCTAGTTGACTTAATTAGCAAAGTTAGCTAACTCAATTTGATCAAAAGATTCTTGTTAGCAAGCATGGGTTACATTGTTCAAGTGAATATTATAGGACTTAGGTGGATCTTTTGCTTAAGGGTATAATTCTAAGTTGATTTAAGCTAATAGTGGGGTTTTTGTGCTATGAAGTGTCTCACGATTTATAACTCAAAAG
>NW_021332076.1:0-332 GCF_001605985.2 Dendrobium catenatum
ATACACCTAATCGGCCCAGACGATCTGCTTTTTCAACGATCGTCCAGATTATCTCCTCGGAACGATCGCCAGTGTTTAATCGTCCTGGCCGATATCTGATTGGCCCGGACGATCAGACTGCCTTTTTGACCAATCAGCATGTACGCAATTATTGAGCCATATCGGCCTGGGCGATTATGCGGTCGGCCTGGACGATATGGCTGTTTCTTTAAATTATGGCCGATCCAGCCATATTTTTTACCTCATCCCTTCTCCTCTTGTGTCTCCTTGCTAACTCTCTTCTATGGCTGGTGGTAAACGTGTTCGACAAACTTCTGGGAGTTCTTCAAGGG
>NW_021332077.1:0-372 GCF_001605985.2 Dendrobium catenatum
TAAGAACTTTTATTTAGTTCGGTCGACCGAATGAGAGAAACATTCGGTCGCAGGCAAAAAAGCCGCGGTACCGAGGTGTTCCGATTACCGACTACCGAGTTTTTCGGTACACCTGGGTACCGCGGTTTTTTTGCCTGCGATCAAATGTTTCTCTGCATTCGATCGGAGGACGTAATAATTGTTCGTTGCTTAAACGATGAGATCACTGTGTCAATTGATCATGATCGGTTCGGATATTATCCAACTCGGTGTCATCACATTAATGATTTTATTGAGTGGGGAAGATGAGATACTATAAGGAAAAAACTGTCTAGTAAGTTGATAAGTATTCAGCAGGAGCAGTAAAATTTTTTGGAATAATAATCTTGAAGA
>NW_021332078.1:0-323 GCF_001605985.2 Dendrobium catenatum
CCGACAACAAGCTCCACGCGGTGAGCATCGGGGCGTAACACCTGAACCATATGTTCGGGGATCCACTGCCGAAAGGTCCCGATGGAAAGGGAAGCAGGTTTGGAGGCCGAAGCCTCGAAAGGAAAAGATCTTTGAAGAAAAAGATATATCAGGCGTGACATCCGGAGCAGTCTCCCGGAGATCGGCCCTTGCCAACAGAACTCGTCAGAAATGGGTCCAAAAGAAGGTTCATAATGACGATAATTATATTGACGGTCGACATCCTGGAGAGTCTTCCAGGAGATCACGTCATTCTCCTACTTCAACCAAAGAGGAAGTTCACT
>NW_021332079.1:0-262 GCF_001605985.2 Dendrobium catenatum
AAATCTGGTTAACTACAATCTGACTTATGGGAAATGAAATCCTACGGCTGTAAAGAAGGATTCATGCATTCGTGCCATTTTTCTTGAGCCAATAGAGTGATCGGACTCCAATCATTCACTAATCAAATCGCTAATCCTATTTAATTTTTTTTTAATCTCATTTTGCATGTTTAGGATGCACGAGCACAAAGCCTAGATTCTCCTAGTTCTAAAGACATGGTGCTATATGATTTATTGTATTTTTCCTTTATGTTACCCCAGG
>NW_021332080.1:0-582 GCF_001605985.2 Dendrobium catenatum
ACGAGCGGAATCCTTTCGGAGACCCACATTGTGTTGGAGGGGGAGCTAAATTATAAGGCGGTATTGCTTAAGTGGTCTTTCAAAGTGAGTCTGCATGATTTTCACGACCTATGTTATGTTCTTCATGATGGAGGGATTAAATGACATCCATTGAGAAAATATTTATAGTATGTTTGAAATTTTCCCACAAATAGCATCAAACTGTCGTGTGCTAATGAATTTATGATGATAGAGTATTTAATGTCTTAACTTTATATAAATATCTAGCATGCACATATAGAAGTTTACAAGAGATGCTATAATTTAACTTTATATTTGGTACCCATAAGTATATAGCTAAAACTAAAAAATAGAGTTAAATGTTAATGGTAAAGTGACTTACAATAATTAATAGTTAGATAACAAAATTCTAGATATAGTAGAGATCATTCTTAATGATGGCCATCGGTAGTGATTGCCAAAAAATGCAATATAGTTTATTGAACGGTTCATATTAAATAAAACTATATTTAAATTTATTTGAAATCCAAAGAACTATAAATTTTTTATTCTCAAACTAAAAATTTTTTATTTAAATTAAAA
>NW_021332081.1:0-272 GCF_001605985.2 Dendrobium catenatum
ATGTAAATCCTAAAGCCCATAAATGGTTCTCCACTAGTCTGTCTCTTATAAAATCAAGCTCATCACAAAGAACACCAAGATTTCTCCACCAACTGTGAAAGGTAATAATATTTCTTAGAAGAATTATGAGAAGGATTAATTATGTAAATTAAAAAAAAATTCAAAATACTTGGAAATTTCCTTAAGCTCTGTCATATAAATGCTCTGTACTATGTTGAAATCTAGTTTGGCCAAATCAAGCAATATGGGATTAACATTTTCTTGTTTCCCAT
>NW_021332082.1:0-681 GCF_001605985.2 Dendrobium catenatum
TAATAAACTCTTTTTTTTGAGACATTTATGCCGATTAAGGCAAACTCACACACACTTCACATATGGAGACTCGAACCCAAAATCTCTTAGTTAGCAGTCAAAACTCCCAACTAAGGCTTCATTTGGTACGACTTTTTTACTGCTTCTTAAAGAAGCTTTCTAATACGAAAATAAAAATTTTTTGTACTAAAAGTTGTTTTAAAAAGCAGAAAGAAAATCATCCCAAATGAAGCCTAATAGATCAAGGTGAGCCGCGTCAAAGCCTCAAACTTAACAATCTATATTAGACGTTTAGGTCAATTAAGGCTAACTTACACATACTTCTCATACGCAAGACTCGAATCCAATACCTCTTTTCTAGAGAAGCAATTTTCTCATTACCCAAGACCTCTTGATAGTAGCCAAAATTCTTAACCAACATACCAAATTGAGTTGCGTAAATTAAAAAAAAAAAAACTATAAAGATAGCTTAGATTTTGGAGCATCTAAAACTTTCATTTCAATCTTTATGATTTTCTTAATGATTTTTTTTGAAGTGATTTGAGTACTCAACACCTACTACAAACATAGCTGCATTTTGCCACATAAAAAGAAAATAAAATATCTCAGACGTGTCGCTATGTCAGTGCTTCAACATTTTCAATAGAGCAATAGCTCTCAACTTCCCAGTTATTTTCCAAA
>NW_021332083.1:0-249 GCF_001605985.2 Dendrobium catenatum
TTCTTGGACTGAGCAGTGGCCTACTTGAATGCACGATAACTTTTTCCCTACCTTCCTCCTGTTTTGTTATTAATGGAATTTCATCCAGATTTGAAAAATAAACATAAGCACTTGCTTCTTTGTCAAACAAATTTTCTGTTTTGAGTGAATGCTTATTAACATTCATAATGATGGAATAGCTTTCATGAATACTTTAACTTCAGTTGGAATTCCTTGAAAATGATCTCCATACAATAAATCACAATTTCA
>NW_021332084.1:0-293 GCF_001605985.2 Dendrobium catenatum
TATCTTGCACATCCATCAAACTTTTACACGTGAAAGACTTAGCACACAAATTAGAACATTCAAACATTTCTGTGTTATTATCAAAATCACTAGAATTGGTCATGAGACATATAATGCCAACAATTAATATTTAAAACTAATCTAATTTTATATAGGAACTTATACAGTTTAGCCCTCCTAAATATTAAAACCAAGGCAATGATTATATATTGCTTATAAATGTGAAGTGTATTTTGTACCGTGTGCCATGATGTGTGATTGAATGCTTGTGAAAATAAGTATACAAATTTTCT
>NW_021332085.1:0-261 GCF_001605985.2 Dendrobium catenatum
CTCCCCTGAGTGTGTATGAGCATGGACACCAATCAAGCAAATACTTTTATAGGACTTGACTCAGAAAATAAAATTACATCAACGAATATTATAAACTCTTTACTGCATAATCTTATTCAACCCAATCTTGAGCTCTGATTCTTCATTAGATGGTGCATGGTGTTCCTAAAATATTATTATACACCCTAACAAGTATAGAATGAAAAATACTATCAGACATAAATATGTTTATTATCATGAAAAATATAAACTCATGAGTTT
>NW_021332086.1:0-868 GCF_001605985.2 Dendrobium catenatum
CTACCGCCGCGTATTTTCTGACACGCAACAATTCTATAAAAGAGAGGACCTTCTATGCAATTTTCCCTCACATTTTACCTTAAACTTATCAATCTTGTAAGATAACAACAGCCCTAGCTGCCACGACTACCCTCCTACCTTTCCCAACAAAGCCTCTATGTCTAATAGATGCTTGTGCATGCATAATGGTGCTTATAATCTATATATAATATGGATATATGGATATATTAATGAACATGCATACATACATAATATGCAATCAAAGCTATAAACAAATAAATGATAAAACTTATAAAATAAAAAAAGAATCGTACATCATGATAACATGTATATTTAATTATGAAAATTTTACATGTTTATACATTATAATAGCATTTTAAATTTTTATAGCATATAGTGAATCTTATATTCATTATTGTAATACACAGCAAATATTCTGCACATATAGAATATTAATAGCACATTATAATCTAATGAATCATATAGTATATATTTAAATATATTATGCATACTATTAAACAATCAAATTACACATTAGTGGTTAGGACAACATAAGTACTTCTATGCATATCATGATAAATTAGGTAGAAGTTTATATTATTTGTAACTAAATATGGATCTATGCATGTGTGATTGGCACTATTATTTCACCTAAACTTGACAGCTTCACATTTTCTTATAAAAAATATGAATTTACAGCATATGAGCCCGAAATCACTTCCTAAAGTGACTTACTTTGTGATCCACTTCCGTGGCATCTCATTTCGCACTCCTTACATGCAACCACAAGCCATTAGAGTAGTGGTCAAAAACCACAAAGCTTCCAAACTAAAGCCCTAACAAGTACCCACTTCAATGAGCAATGTTA
>NW_021332087.1:0-233 GCF_001605985.2 Dendrobium catenatum
CCATTTACAATTCTCCTGGTGGTCAGGGCCTCAGGCAGGGATAGCCTTTCAAATACAAAAATTCTCTCACGAGAATTTTCAGCAACAGGTCGTTGTGCCGGCAGATGCACACGACAGATAGGAGCTTCATCAACATTGAATCTCCTGGCAGACTTCTCAGCATTCCTACCATTCACAGGAATGGCGGCACTCCTTACAACAATCGCCGGGAAGTCAACGCTACCAAACTGGAT
>NW_021332088.1:0-363 GCF_001605985.2 Dendrobium catenatum
CTTAATAACCTAATTACTAGACTCAACAAGTGGTATAGGGTTTAGGGTTATCGTAGATGGCTACATTTGAAAACCAAAACACACCTGAGGGTTACTCTATCACTAGACATCCACTGTTTGATAATATTCCTTTTGATTTTTGGAAAATACGCATGTCTACTTTCATACAGTCACTTGATTATCGCATGTGGATGCTAGTCCAAGAAGGTTACAAAAAACCTACTAGATTAGTTGATGGAGTTAGGGTAGAAACACCTTATGTAGATTGGACTAAAGAAGAACGTGACTTAGCACAATTAAATGCCAAATACTTAAATAGTTTCTTTCGTGCTTTAAAATCTGAAGACTACATGCGGGTTTCCA
>NW_021332089.1:0-207 GCF_001605985.2 Dendrobium catenatum
TTTCAAATCCGGTCGGGAAGAATTCAAATTGAAGACCGCGTGTCGTCGATCTTAGATCCGACCGAGATGGTTTTAAATTCAAGGTCTCGTGCCGTCGACCTTAGGTCCGACCGGGAAGAAAATATCGGCAAATGCCGTCCCGATTTCTCCCTCGGCGGGGAGGAGACGCAGGGAGGCTGCCGAAATTTTCTAGAAAATTATTGAACT
>NW_021332090.1:0-765 GCF_001605985.2 Dendrobium catenatum
AGGGAGTAAATTAGATTAAAATTTAATAATACCATATGTACAATACAATATTATTCATACAATATGATAGAACAAATTTTAAATTTCAAATTATTGCATAATTTTAACTGTCAATGATAATTTCTAATTATAACTGATCATCCTATCCAATTTGTATCATACATCATAATTAGTTTATCTTAAAATTTCAAAATTATTTTACTTAAAATATTAAATTAATTCTTGATTGCACATATTATATTGTATGATATTGATCGTCTAGTACGATCTTAAAAAGAAATTTAAAAATATTTTAATTTCACTCCCCTCTTGTTTTTGTGCAGGGTGCTAAGCTAGCATATACCTTTTTATATTACATTAAGTCAGAAATAAAAAAATAAAAAGTACAAACTCTTGTGTAAATCAAACCTATTTATATCCAATCTTGAGTCATGATCCTTTGATGGTGCACGGTATATGTTGTAGCTGAATTGTTAGTACATGCAGAAAAGATATTTAATAATAATAAATAGGAGAAACTAAACTAAATATAAAAATATTTTTTATTAATTATCAAAATATAAGATCAGGCTCCTAGATTTTAATAATCTATCCCTTTTTGATGATGACAAATATTGTTGGTTAAATTATAAGCTAAGTTTATTTCTATGTTGAGGTATCTCCCATACTAAATAATGTCATTAAAAAATTAAGAGAAACACTTTTTTCTTTTAAATTTTAATAATAACAAAAACACTATCAAAATAATCAATAACAACATAATAA
>NW_021332091.1:0-229 GCF_001605985.2 Dendrobium catenatum
CCGATGGATGTCAATTTCTTAAGAATTTTTACTAGTTAGTGCCTAAAAATTATAAAAAAAAATGTGTAATTAAAACATAACAATATATATATATATCTTATGGCAAAGACGTTTTTTAAATTTGACTTATAATGACTCTAGAAAAAAAATTATTTGTCTAGGCTATTATATATGGTCGCTCGTCGATTACGATTCTTCCGACCATCATCGTCTATCGAATACAATTCTT
>NW_021332092.1:0-977 GCF_001605985.2 Dendrobium catenatum
AACAAAATATATAAAGGATATTTTGAAGAGGTATGAGATGGATAAAGCTAAGCCAATTAATACTCCCATGAGTTCTAGTGTTCCATTGGATAAGGACCTAAGTGGTAAGTCTGTTGATCAAAAAAAGTATAGAGGCATGATTAGATCCATACTTTACCTGACTGCTAGCAGATTTGATATTATGTTTAGTGTTTGCCTTTGTGCTAGGATTCAAGCTGAACCCAAGGAGTACCACCTGATAGCTGTTAAGAGAATTTTTAGATACCTTTTGGGGACCCAAAGCATAGGAATTTGGTATTCGAGTTACAGCACTTCTTTTGAGATAATTGGAATTTCTAACTTTGATTTTATAGGATGCAAGGTGGATTGAAAAAGCACTTAAGGAACTTGTCAATTCATAGGACAATCTTTGGTCTCATAGTCTAGTAGAAAGCAAAACTCTGTTGCACTTTCCACTGCTGAAGCTGAGTACATTGCTTTGAGGAGTTGTGTGGCCCAAGTCCTTTGGTTGAAACAACAAGTATTGGATTTAGGATTACCTGTAGGCACCATCTCAATCTTTTGTGACAACACTAGTGCCATATGCATTTCTAAGAATCCTATCCAACATTCAAGGACTACGCACATTAACATTAGGCATCACTTTATTAGAGATCATATGACTAAGGGATACATTAATTTACACCTTGTGACAACTGAAAATTAACTGGTTGATATCTATACTAAACCACTGGCCTTCGACGCTTTCAGCTCTTTAAGGACCAGATTAGGTGTGATTGACATAAATGCATGAACTTGATCTTTTACTTTCTTCCTTTTGATTTTGGCTATTTATTTTTTATTTGCTTTTCCTTTTTACTCTTTGTTATTCTTTTCTTCTTTTTGCTTTACTTTTAGTTTTTTGTTTGATTTATTTTACTTTCATGTTCTTTTAATTTCATTTTCAAAATCATCGCTGAAATGATATCGTATGCCTT
>NW_021332093.1:0-625 GCF_001605985.2 Dendrobium catenatum
ATTTCATTTGTAATTTTTTATTTTCATTATGAATTTTTCCATTTTTACCCTTAAGAGGGCCCTATGTAAGCCCTAGGGGCATATGTGTCTTGTTTTAGTTTCTTAGGCCTATATATAGAGGCCCTTGCTTGTGTAATGCATGATGGATGATTAATAACAAAGAATTGGAGCCTTTGTCTTGATCTCTGTGTGAGTTCTGGAGAGGAATTTTCTTATGGGATGACAACCTTATTTCCACCAGCCGCAGGAAGAGTTTGGGCTTGTAGTTTGTATTGTTTTTTTTTTATTTTTATTTTTCTTTGTCCTCCGTCCTCTCATCTCTAGTCTCCACCATTCACCATCCGTTTTTGTTTTATTTCGTTTGATTTTGGTTAACTTTTCTTTTGGATCAAACATCAATCCCTCCCCAAGTCTTAACCGTTGGCCAAATCCCTCCATAGCTGCTGGTCATAAACCACCCAAGCCTCACCCGTCATCTCTCCCATCACATCCCCCCTTCCAATTCCCCCCAAACTCCCTTCTTTTCTAAAATAGATTTATTTTAATTTGGAAATTATTTGATTTCAAAATTCAAAAGAATTTGAAATTAAAAAAACCTTCCTAATTAAATTTTCTAACTTTGGAA
>NW_021332094.1:0-230 GCF_001605985.2 Dendrobium catenatum
TCAACCATTAAATAATTATATTTTAATATATCATAAATTATAATAGCTTATAAATAAAAAATAAATATTAGATTTTTCAAGTCAACATTGTATCCCTCTTTAAGTAATTAAATAATATAAATCGGCTACACACTAATAATTAAAAAAATTAAGTGGGGCCCGCATGCAAACTACGTGGCTTGTGGGACCCAATTGAATCATGTCGTGTCAGCATGGTCGGTGTGACAGCT
>NW_021332095.1:0-497 GCF_001605985.2 Dendrobium catenatum
GAACACTTTTTCTGATTGACATACAACTGATGATGCTGTAAAGTGCCCAAAACCTCTTTCAAGTGCTCTAAGTATTCCTGTAGGGATCTGCTATAGATTAGAATATCATCAAAAAACACTAGAACAAACCTCCTCAGCATGGGTTGAAACACTTGGTTCATCAGAGCTTGAAATGTAGAAGGAGCATTGGTGAGTCCAAATGGCATCACCAAGAATTCGTAGTGTCCCTCATGAGTTCTGAAAGTAGTCTTGGGAATGTCCTCTCTCTTCATCCGGATCTGGTGATATCCTAACTTCAAATCAAGTTTGGAGAACATTGTAGCACCTCCTAACTCATCAAGACGTTCATCAATAACAGGGATTTGAAATTTATCAAGAACAGTCTCCTTGTTGAGAGCCCGATAATCAACACAAAATCGCCAGCTACCATCCTTCTTCTTCACCAATAGTACTGGGCTCAAAAAAGGGCTCACGCTAGGCTGGATGACTCCCGCCTC
>NW_021332096.1:0-234 GCF_001605985.2 Dendrobium catenatum
TTCAAATTCAACTCATCATCACCCTTATTCATACTACTAAACGTCAGGCTTTTTGGTCAACTGGCTGATGCCATTTGGCTTTAAGGGAAATTTTCCTTTCAACGAATGAAGAGTCCAATTTGTGCAAAATCTGGATTTTCAACATAATTAATACATTACACGTCATTTTTGAAAAGTTTTTTTCTTTCATTTAAAGATAATAGTAGTGTTAAATTGCCTAATTTGTTGAAATTG
>NW_021332097.1:0-219 GCF_001605985.2 Dendrobium catenatum
TAAGATTTTTATTAATTACTCAATATTTTTGAATCAGATAAGATAACATATTTTTATTTGATTAATAGATATCTGAACAAGTTGAAGAAATATATTAAGAATAAAGCAAGACCAGAAGGATCGATATGTGAAGCATATTTATCTCAAGAAACAACTCACTTTTACTCCTACTATTTCGAGCTACATGTAAGGAGTACAAGAACAAAAATGGGTCGTAAC
>NW_021332098.1:0-343 GCF_001605985.2 Dendrobium catenatum
CTGGTGGGTTTTCACATGGTTTCATCTTTGGATTAGTTGGGACTTCCCCTTGTAATGCGATGGCTCATTAAATCTGATTTCACCAAGAATGTGAACAAGGCTGCGGCCAAAGTCAATATTTGGGGCAAACGGCACCTATCTCTTACGGGCAGAGCAACCTTAATTCGCTCTTCACTCCTTGCTGTCCTGATGTACTGCATGACGCTAACGGGTATCCCTCAAGGCAGTCTCGAGATGGTGGAGAAATTTGGGTGGCAATTTCTGTGGAAGAAGGATGAGATGGGTAGGGGACTGCACTATGTGGCCTGGTCCGATTTGTGTAAGCCGGCTGATCTTGGCGGGC
>NW_021332099.1:0-263 GCF_001605985.2 Dendrobium catenatum
AGGCCTTTATAAAAAGTTTATTTAAAAACATTTATTTTTGTAATAATTTTAATCTATTTCTTATATCTGTTTGCCCAGCCATAAAAATTTATTTTTAAAATTATAATTATGTTTTGATCGATTATATTATGCTTTAAAAATAGTCATCCTTAAAAGCATAAAATTAAAATCAATGAGATTTAAAATTTTAATAATAATCAAATTATAATTTAAAAACTTAAATTAGCCAAATTAGTTAATGAACCCTTACATAATTTGATAGA
>NW_021332100.1:0-1555 GCF_001605985.2 Dendrobium catenatum
GTGCTCTTGTATGAGCATGCATAATTTGCAACTTCTATTAAAATTCTAACTGTTACATCAAAAGGATGCAAGGATATACAAGGAGATCTTATTTTCAGATATCTAATTTTCCTTCCTATAGAATCTAAGCTTAACGTATTTATGCAATCATTCATCCATATGCATAATATGAAAGGATATGCAACAACTAAAACTCTTAACCATCGAGATATTATCCCCTTAAGTATAACAACCTCACAATGTTGCCCTCTTGGTGTAACTTCTTAGGAAGTCACTCATCCTATGAGTGCTATTGTATGAGCATGCATAATTTGCAACTTCTAATGAAATTCTAACTCTTACATCAAAAGGTGTCTCAATGATTAAGAATTTATTTTCTTTAGAAGTTTTATAGTATCCCCACTTAGATAACTGATGACCACGTTAGTATTCATAACCCATAATCATTCACTAGGCAGATTGATGAGGACATCGATAGACGCTACCGACATGTTTATCGCCGGCGAAAACGCAGATCGACGGCCACGATTCAGCGCCTCTACTTCTGATTTAGATGTCATGATGTATTTTATTATTGTCTTGTTTGATTTACTGTTTTTCCCATTTTACCCCTGTGGGGAGTTATGTTTCATTGTAGCCCAGAGGGCAATTTAGTATTTTCACTTTGTATGAGTTGAAACCTATATATAGTGGTCTCTTGTATCTTTTGAGGTTAATGAATATTTGAATGAAATTGATGTACTATTTTCTACTTCATCTTGCATGAGGGCTTGAGAAGGGAAAAGCTCAAGGGGAGCAAATCGCAAGGCCCATCAGTCGTTGGAAGAGTCCACGGCTCGTGGTTAGTTATTTTATCCGATTAATTGCAATTTCCCATCACTTTCTCCATCACCACATCACCCAATTCTCCTCAACTCCCATAGCCGCCGCCCCTTGGAGGATCACCGCCGGGCCCATCCCCGGTCCCGGCCACCCCTCTTGCCGGCAACCTTCCCCTCCCCGTCCACCCCATCTCAACGCCGTCTTGAATTTTGAAATTTGAATTTCAAATTTCAAAATCTTTCCTAATTTGGAATCCCAAATTTAGAAAGTTTTCATGACAAAATTCCAATTTCAATTTAATTAAAATTGAAATCTTGAATGAGTCGCCACATCACCATCCAAAATTAGAATCCTCTCCCCTCAATTTCCCCTTCCTCTTCCAAGCATGCCGCCGGCCCCCTCATGGAGAATTCCCCATTAAATGTGACTTTAATGCCTTGACCGTTTTGGACTCCTAATTTGAACTCAATAATTTTCTCTCCCAATTTACTTAAAACTGAAATTACAATCAGTTTTAATTTGGCTAACCCTAATTTCCCCCCCTAAGCATGCCGCCGACCTCCTTTTAATGAGCCCCTTTAATGGCTCATTAAATCCCCACTTAACTCCATCGTAATTTGAAATTTCTTTTCAAATTATTCCCTCCATCTTACTAAAATCTGAGAATTAACTATAGATTTTAGTAAATTGCTTGTCACCTCATCCAACCTAACTTCTCTCACTCATTGCACCC
>NW_021332101.1:0-258 GCF_001605985.2 Dendrobium catenatum
ATATATATATATATATATATATATATGCACCAACCTAGAGCTGAACAAAGCAAAATTTTGAGTGAGAGAAGAAAAGCTATAATTATAGAGAGGCACAAACAGAGAGTGTGTGTGACATAGAGAGAGGCAGATAGAGAGGAGGGAAAAAGTGAGTTTGCATGAGAAAGTGAATGAGAACAAAAGTGAGATTGAGAGAATTAGCGATATGTTGAGAAAGGGAGTGAAACATCTTTTTGTTGGAAGTAATACAGATAATGG
>NW_021332102.1:0-364 GCF_001605985.2 Dendrobium catenatum
TAATAATTAATTAAAATTTAGAATTTTAATTAAAAAATAAAATAAGTTTTAAATTAAATATTAATTAAACTAAGTTATTAAATGAATTTAAATACATTATTAATTTACAAATTAATTAAAATAAGCCATATGTTTATTAACTAATTAAATTACAAATATACAATTTTTCAGTAATTATTAAAATTTGCTGAAAATTATTAAAATTCGACGGAAAATCCATCGGAATCATTAAAATCCGCCGGAAAATCCTTCGGAAAATATGCTCTGAAATTCCCCAGGAATAAAATATGCGCCGGAAACTCTCATGAAAAATGGTGGAAAAATTATAGGAAATATTTCACCATAATCCTTTGGAACATAGTCT
>NW_021332103.1:0-252 GCF_001605985.2 Dendrobium catenatum
TCGGCCTATCCCATCCAATTCCTTCAAGAATGAAATTTGACACCATCAGATTTTCAATAGTGTTGATATCACAAAATGTAGGCCATCCAGATAATGCACTATCCCAGATCCACACATCATTCAACACTTCAATCTTCCTTCCATCATAAATCTTCCAGCGAACCGAGCTGCTCAAACTACGGGCTCTTCACAGATAATCTTCCAGCAGATAGAGATCCCCTTCCTCCCATCATAATGCCACAGATTATCCCC
>NW_021332104.1:0-371 GCF_001605985.2 Dendrobium catenatum
ATCGGAAGTTACGACATCTTGTTTGGAAGCAGCAACATGAGCTTGCTGCCGTGAAAGTAACTTTCTCCCTTTCGGGAGCTTGTTCGGCCGGATCCCGTGAAAGAGAGAGAGAGAGAGAGAGAGAAAGAAAGAGAGGAAGAGGTAGATCTCCATACCTCTTGTCCAAGCCGGCATCTCCTCCGACCCGCTCCTCCTCCGGCGACCCGCTCCCGACGACATTCCCTATCAGTTGGATCGGAGGCCAGAACGGGAGCACGCCTATCGTGAGGGTAATTCCACCCCTCACGCCTTCTTTAGCCAAATCCCGTGAAGGGATTTTAATATTATATATATATAATATGATTTTAACTATAATTATGTTAATTAATTAA
>NW_021332105.1:0-314 GCF_001605985.2 Dendrobium catenatum
GGACCGAACTCTTCAAGTTCTCCTTGTCTGTGAAGACTAGGAAGACGAGGAGGGAGGTGGGAGCAGATTTGGAGAGGAGGAGGTGAAGTTGCACCTGGATGTGGCAGAAATCTCTCTGAACTCTGTAGTGGGATTCACTCCGAGTCACACTATGAAAGTGAAAGAAGAGATAGCTGGCCGTGAGATGGTGGTGCTAATTGATAGTTGGGCTACCCACAATTTCATTTCCACTCAGGTTGTTGACCAATTGAGAGTGAAGTTGGTGGACACTAGTTGATATGGAGTGATGATGGGTACAGGGAAGGTGGAGAAAG
>NW_021332106.1:0-392 GCF_001605985.2 Dendrobium catenatum
CACATTTGTTTTAGCTTGAGTCCAAGTAGATTTATTCATTGCAGTCAAATTTGATTTAAGTTCTTTTGATTGAGTTTTAGTTCCAATTTGATTTGATTTTTTATTTAAATTTGACATTTAGGAATCATTTCACTTTAGTTCAGGTCCTCTGCTCGTGTTCAATCAAGTTCGAAAGTCCACTGCACTTTCTTATTTAAGTCCAGACTCTTGTTCTTTTGAGTGCAAAACATGTCCAAGTGTAGCAGTATTTCACCCAAAATTTCAGCAGCCTCCCGGCGTCTCTCCTGTTTAGAGGAAAACTACGAGAAAATTGGGCCTTCCCACCACGCGCAATAAAGGCGTGCATTGTAGGTGCCCTCTTTCGAGGACACCGCGGCCGTGATTTTTCTTCC
>NW_021332107.1:0-423 GCF_001605985.2 Dendrobium catenatum
AGAAGAGTTGAATCAATTTGTAAGAAATAAAGTTTGGAAGTTAACTTCAAGGCCAAAAGATCAAGCATAGTTGGAACTAAGTGGGTATTTAAAAATAAAATAAATGACTCAGGAATAGAAATAGTCATTAGAAATAAGGCTAGATTAGTTGCTAAGGGGTATAATGAGATTGAAGGAATTGATTTTGAGGAGACTTTTGCCCATGTAGCTAGACTTGAAGCTATTAGGGTTTTGTTAGCCTTTGCTTGTTTTAAAGGTTTCAAATTATTTCAAATGCATATGAAAAGTGCCTTTTTAAATGGGGAAATTGAAGAGGATGTCTTTGTAGAACAACCTCCAGGTTTTAAAAATTCTAAATACCCAAATCATATTTTCAAGTTGAAATATGCATTATATGGATTAAAACAGGCACCTAGGGCTTGG
>NW_021332108.1:0-406 GCF_001605985.2 Dendrobium catenatum
GTGCACTCAGTGAGAACGCTCTCAGGAACACCGCTCTAACGGAGGGCATCCTCACGTGCGTAACGCCAAGGTGCTCTCAGAGAGGGTGCACTCAGCGAGAACGCTCTCAACAAGGGCGCTCTCGAGGAGACCGTTCTCAAGGAGGGCACTCTCCAAGAGAACGCTCTCAATGAGGACGCTTTCGAGGAGAAAGCTCTCACGTGCGTAGCGCAAGGCGCTCTCAGGGAGGACGCTCCCAAGGGTAACACTCTCACGTGCGTAGCGTAAGGTGCTCTCGGGGAGAACGTTGTCAGTGAGAACGCTCTATAGGAGGCAGCTCTCATGGAGGGCGCTCCCACAGAGAGCGCGCTCACGTTGAGCATGCTTAGGGAGGGCACTCTCACGGAGAACACTCTCAAGGAGGGCA
>NW_021332109.1:0-222 GCF_001605985.2 Dendrobium catenatum
TAGGGGACACTTTGAGATTCCAGAACCATCCGGAAGTATCCCAACTTAATCTAAATGTTGGGCTTTATGTTTTGGATTGACATGATATTTAATTAGAGTTGAGTATTTTATTAGAAATTTGGGACTACATTCTCGAGATTGGGGTCTTATAACCAAAAATCTACCCCAGATCCTAAATCTAATTTGGACGCTGGATCACAGTCGTCCGAGCCTAACTAATGC
>NW_021332110.1:0-243 GCF_001605985.2 Dendrobium catenatum
CCTAATTTGGGCATCCTGGTTAAGGCAAGCGTCATTAAGCGCATCATCCTGGTTAATATTTATATCAACCGGGATGATAGGCTCAAATAAAAAAGAATAAGCCACAAGATCAATATAGGTATTATTTATTGTTGGATATCAACCAGGACGATGTCCTGGATGATGAAACACAATTATACCTGTATTAATCTAATTATTAAGGAAAGAAATTATGGTTTGATTGCTCGATCAATTCATCCTGGA
>NW_021332111.1:0-549 GCF_001605985.2 Dendrobium catenatum
AGGATCAAGATACTATCTACGTTCGGTACTATCAACTAAATCCAGAACCTACAAATCCTTCAACAAATCCGTAAAGCATAAAGCGAGGATCGAAGGAATCTTTCTTCAATAAGTCCGTCAAAGCACAAAGCAAATGACCGAAGAAATTATCCCAAAGTTCGTTAAAAGCCTAAGGCTGAACTAAGTGGATTATGTCATCAACAAGTCCGCTATGCACAAAGCTCTGGACCGATGACTTTTCGCCATTGACCTAAAATAAACCTAGAAGGTTTAGATCGCCGGCATCAACTCCTTCAACAAGCCCGCCAAAGCTAGAAGCATAGGGCCGAAGGTACAAAAATCATCTGACAAGTCAACAAAAAAAAAAAAATCAATCAGGCAATTATCCATCAATGTCCGCGGCACAAAGCACAGGACCAAAGAAATCAACATCTCAACTATTTATTGATACATCCAAGAGATCTATGAAGAAAAGAGAATTAGTGTGACATCCAAATAAAATTTTGGAGATACACTAAAAGAAAATTCTAGTGTGACATCCAAGCAAAT
>NW_021332112.1:0-221 GCF_001605985.2 Dendrobium catenatum
ATATATTTATGTATATATATAATTTTGAAAAATATTTAATTATTTTTTGGGGGTATTAAATTAAAACTTTAATTTTGAAATCTAACACAATATTAGGAACAATATATCATCTCAAACAGAGAAGATACTGTTCACTAATTGGTCCAAATTTTAAAACATCAAAAAACTACCCAAATTATCGTAATCAAAATTCAAAATTATTTGACTATGCTAACTTGGAT
>NW_021332113.1:0-240 GCF_001605985.2 Dendrobium catenatum
TCTAAATAGTGGGTGAATGCCAAATTTAATTTAATTTAAAAAAAAAAACGCCAATCTTAGTTAGTAAAATATTATATATATTATCCAATAGCCACACAAATCTAAACTAAAATGGCAAAGTTTATCTTGAAGGTTAGTAGATATATAATATTTTGGGAGTTTTTGTTATTTTGAGACCGCTACAAAATTTATATAATGTTGCATGTGAATATAGAGGTACGTTAAAATAATTGAATTTAC
>NW_021332114.1:0-351 GCF_001605985.2 Dendrobium catenatum
TGGACAAACAAAGTAAGGCAATGTTTAATAGAAACAACCTTGTTGCAAAGGTAGCTCCAATAAGGAGAGCTTTTAATAGGCAACAAGTTCCATAAAGAATAATATTTTACTCTCCACCAGTCAAAGAGAAGGCTGCTTTTATTCAAAAATCTCCTGATCATCGAGCAGGCAAAGTTGTGCTGAAGGTAGTCAATGGATGGGATACCCAGTCCACCACTTTTTTTGGGAATGCAAGTGTTTTTCCAGGAGATGGTGTGGATTTTCCTCATATTAGTATCCCCAAAATACAGGAATCTAGAGCACAAAAGGTTAACGAGTTTGCAACATCCTTTAGGCAAGATAGAACCTCTA
>NW_021332115.1:0-243 GCF_001605985.2 Dendrobium catenatum
TTCTTTAATTGAATGGAAATATGTGATTTTAAATGAATTTTTTTTTATCATATTGTAAATAAATTTACATGAAATAATTTTCTTCCTTAGAGAATGTAGTAGTTATCTTATAATCACAAAGAAGCTCTTATTTTTCACTAAGGGGCTATTTAGTTCACTAAAAAAGGAATGTAATTTAAAGTAATGTAGTGTAAAAGGAATGTAGTATAAAGTGAATACTTTGGAGTTGTTTTGGAGGAATGC
>NW_021332116.1:0-233 GCF_001605985.2 Dendrobium catenatum
CGACTGTATGAGCTCGCCAGATCTGGTAAGGGGTAGCTTTTCCATTTTATTTATTTGATTTGCCTATTGTTTTAAAGAAATATTAGTATTAGCTTTCCCATTTTATTACTATTTATTAGGTGTTAATGGCTTTTTTTTTTATTATTATTTTTTAAAGAAATATTAGTATTAATTTAATTGAAAGAAAAATATATAAAATTACAAAAATCTAAGAGGGAACAAGTAGCTAGTAG
>NW_021332117.1:0-227 GCF_001605985.2 Dendrobium catenatum
TTCCTTTTAAGGCATCATTGTCAATCCTCAAATTTTTTTCAATCTCTTTAGATTTTTTAATATCAGAATTAAGAGATGTGTGTGAATTTTTCAATGCATTATGTTCATCAATTAATTCCAAATATTTCTTGTTTATGTCATCAAATTCATCAAGAAGAGCCATGTGATTTGAATCAATCGTTGCTTGATCTTTGAGAATAACTTCATGCTCTCTTTGTAGATTTGAA
>NW_021332118.1:0-339 GCF_001605985.2 Dendrobium catenatum
AATCGGGTCCAAAGATAAAAATGAAGATCAAAAGACTTGGATACTACTAGCCTACGATAATTGACGATTGCATGAAAATTGCAAAGTGTTGTCATCAGTGCCAAGTACATGGTGTGGTTTTACATCAGCCGCCTAACGTGTTGCATCCCACGATAGCCTCGTGGCCCTTCGAAAGTTGGGGCACGGATATCATTGGGCCAATTGACCCTCCTTCTTCAAAGGGTCATCGCTTCATTTTAGCAGCGACTGATTATTTTTCAAAATGGGCGGAAGTAGTACCATTAAGAAATGTAACATCACATCATGTAATGAAATTCTTCCGTGACCATATCGTATATA
>NW_021332119.1:0-283 GCF_001605985.2 Dendrobium catenatum
ATTCTTGGAGGGGGTTTCAAGGGAGTGTGGAGGGGGTTCCACACGGTTGCTCCAACGAGCTTACACCTTAGTAACATCGGATTTAAGGCTAGTCTTGAGGGAAGTTTTTGGAAGAAGAATATCTCTTTGGTGTCAAAGGGCCCTGGTGGGAAAAATTATGTCACACCATGCAGATTTTGATTTTTTCCTATTTTGAAATCAAATACTACATTGAGAATAAAGTACAGTCTCGAGAGGCCGACACACTGTTCTACAATGAATTCAATATCAAAATAGGGTTTTA
>NW_021332120.1:0-214 GCF_001605985.2 Dendrobium catenatum
CATGAAATTCCTTAAGCTTGAAGCCCAATTAATTGAAGCGAACTCACTTAAATTATTTGCAACAGTTGTGAGCCTTCTAGGGGTTTTATGACTATTTAGGGGAAAGAAAAGGTTAGATAACAAAAACATAATAAATGTCTTAATTTTTGTTGCATTATCAGCTAATCTGTCTAAATTTGCAATATCTGTTTTAACTTCAGTTGACAGAGGTCCA
>NW_021332121.1:0-282 GCF_001605985.2 Dendrobium catenatum
AAAGCACGGCGATGCTATCAATATGCAGGTCAATCAATGGTCAATGAGTCTATGCAATGCGGAAATCTATAGTCAATGAAATCAAGTCTGTACAACGGAAATCAAATCAGTAGTCAATAATCAATACACGGTAAAAACATCGATAAATCAATACGTCTCAACAATCAAATTAGTAAGTGACTGGAAGCCAATATATATCCATCGTAGCAGTGTCTATCAATCAATACTATCAGTTCAATAAATCATGTCGTCTAGTCAATTCGTTGTATCTATATCATCTGT
>NW_021332122.1:0-751 GCF_001605985.2 Dendrobium catenatum
CACTATTTGTATGTTTGTCTACTGGAGCTCCTATTTGATTATTTCTGAGGTTCTTGGTAAAATAATAACTTAACTGGGAATGTTTTTGGTGCAGCTGCATGCTACTTAATTCTGCAATGAGTATGGAATTAAAATTTTCTGAAATTATTCAGATCTAATTAACTGATATTATGCAATCTGTCTTGATCTGTTGGTTGGGAGTTTATACTATTAACTAAGAGGTTTTGAATTTGAAGCTTGTATATGTGATGTCTGTGAGATTGTGTTTAATTTGCTCATAAAACCAAAAAAAGTTAATTTTTTTATTCTCAAGCTCTAATGAAGAAGAGCTTTAGATTATCATATCCTCTCATTCAATGCAGGCAAAGAATTGAAATCATAATGAATGTGGTAAGTCTATGAGATGTGATTTAAAAACCGACATTTTATTGTCTTTAGATTACGGTTTTGTTTGGGACGATTTTTTTTACTTCTTAAAGCAGCTGCTTAGTATAAAAATTTAAATTTTTGTATTAAGAAGCTGTTTAAAGCAGTAACAAAGTCGTCCCAAATGAAACCTAAATATGTAAGTGTTAGACCGGTCCACGCGGGACCAGTTCACGGGCGAATATCGCGAAACAGGCGATTTGTTCGCCTGGGCGGAGGCCGCGCGCACCGCGTGCCTTGCGGGAGCCGAATAGGAAGCTTTTTTGGAGAAATTAAGAGGGGAATTTGATGTAGGGACTGTTTAGGGATTTCCTTTTGTTTGGTA
>NW_021332123.1:0-256 GCF_001605985.2 Dendrobium catenatum
TAGAAGGAGAGATCATTCAGCCCAGTGTGAGTCCCTTTCCTAGTCCAGTTCTGCTTGTGAAGAAGAAGGATGGGAGTTATAGAGCTCTCAACAAGGAGACTGTGCCTGATAAATTTCCTATCACTGTGATTGACGAGTTGATGGATGAGCTATATGGAGCAGCCTTGTTCACCAAGATAGATCTGAAGTCAGGCTACCACCAGATCAGGATGAGGAAGAAAGATGTGCAGAAAACGGCCTTCAGGACTCATGAGGG
>NW_021332124.1:0-410 GCF_001605985.2 Dendrobium catenatum
TGGTGAAAGCCTCTATCCTCAATGGTTAGTCGTATGCCCGATCCAATCTGCCCTTCCAATCGACCCGTTTGCACGGTGTTCTTTTCGGAGGTCCACAGGTTTCTGGCGACCACGGTGGGACCAGTTTCTCTCTCCATATTTAGATTATATATTATCTTTTCTTGTGTGTACTCTGGGATTGGTACTCCTTAGATTAGGTCCGTCCCACTCTTAGTTAGGGTCTCTCCTTAGTTAGGGTTCCTTCCCCCTTAGCTAGGGTTCCCCTACTCTACTTCTTTCCAGCCTAGCAGGCTATTCTCTCCCTTATTCATTCATATCTATCCTTATCAAATCCTTCTTTTCTAATTTTTATTCTGATTTCTAACCTTTCAAATTTGTTTTCTTGGCAGCAGTGCCATGGCTTCCTTTGT
>NW_021332125.1:0-707 GCF_001605985.2 Dendrobium catenatum
TAAGATTTACATGTTGATAATATTAACTCAATTCATATATGTGCAGTGCTCTTATTATTTTTTGATAATTTGATCAGAAAATTTAGTTTTTTACAATTTTAACCGCTATACTATATCGTAGAATTGCAACGATTAAAATAGCTGCTATTTTACATATTGAAGGGGTTCACAAACTGCTGCAGAAAGTACTACTAGCAAATACAAATACAATAGATTTGCAGCAGCCATTAAACCATTGCAGATATCTCTATAACGTTTTAAATCACCTCAATAGGTAATAAAAACATAGCTAATTTTTTATTTATTTATAGTGAAAGTAAAACAATAATATAAATGATGTAACATATCAATGGATATTGTCACAAAAAGAAAGTTTTAAAACACATTAATCTAAACAACAAGTTACAAATTAAGAAAATTTTGTAATTACATGTAATACTTATGTTTCATTTGGGGCATTTTTTAAACTATTTTCTAAAACATCTTTGTAGTACAAAAAATTTGCTGAACAACAAATATTTATACTAAGAAAATATTTTAAGAAGCAACAAAAAATTTGTCTCAAAAGAAGCCTTAAGTCCAGAAATTAAGTGCTTATTCGTTTCACTAAAAAATAAGATTTTTAAGCCAAAGATTTGAGCAGTGGGCTTGCCCTATCTATGTATTCAATATAGATAGTTTTCTAAGGCAATATATATATATATATA
>NW_021332126.1:0-400 GCF_001605985.2 Dendrobium catenatum
GTTTGCTAGGACAACCAACTCTAGTTTTAGGCTAGGCGTGTGTTTACTTTTCCGTTGTGTGCTGGATTTTCGAGCTTTCACTACATGGTGGTTGCTAGCTTAGAATTGATGTGTTTGTTTACTTACTTTTCTGTACTCTATGTTGTGAGTAATTAAGCATTTTAAATTTCAAATAATAAATGCTTGAGATTGAGTATTAACTAATTGAGATTGAATATTAACTACTTGGGATGATATATATCTGCTGATTATTAGGATAACCTTTCATGATCAAGTCTAGATTTCTTTATTTTGATTAATGTAAATTTGATTTGATTTGAGTTGTACATTAAAGTACCTTGAGAATGGGATTTTAAAGCATCTAATTTTAAATCCAAAGAGGAAGGGACATCCCTAAGGA
>NW_021332127.1:0-796 GCF_001605985.2 Dendrobium catenatum
ACTACTATGCCGCCCTAGGATCTAATAGAAGGATTTGACTTACTTAATATCCTATAATTAAAAAACTGTAACACCTACAGATCAGTGTATCATTCCACCTTTTTTGAGCCTATCATATTTAAGGTAATCCACTAAATTTATACATTCGAATTCTTTTGCACATGCTTATTGATTTACGATATATTTATATTCTCACACCTATTGCTAATTTATGGATTTCAACATAATAATTCTCACTTTTCATTATTGATCATATTGAATTGTACTAGTGATAAACATTGATGATATTGAATGCTATTAATTCTATTAATTAAGATGAGTAGGTATATTGATTTTTTAAATCTTCTACTAAAAGTTTAGCAAGTTTTGGGTTTATTCTAGGCTTTGTAAGCTTATTATGTGGTTTTATTTATTTCAGGTCAGAAGAGGGGCCAGGACTTTATGTAGTGAGGTGAATTGAGATATTCAAATTCTTTCCTTTTTGTTTTATTATATTTTGTATCTAGGAGCTTTGATAGACTTATTAATTATTAGTGATCTCTTGAAAATTATAAATATAATTTTGGTGAATGAATATAATGAAATATTTTAATGAGTTTAATATCTAATTAATTTTTATGGATATTAATTAAATTGATGATTTATAAAGCTATGGTAAATAATTAAAAAAATTAAATAGAAAATTCTTCCAATTTTGATTTTGTGGCGTTACATAAACCAACTTCTAAAGATCTCCATAAACTCTTCCCAATTGATCTCTATATTTGACCTACCCTAAAATATCTTTTTCTCTACT
>NW_021332128.1:0-305 GCF_001605985.2 Dendrobium catenatum
AAATAAACTAGGAATACAGGAAACTTGGGGAAGAGTTCATCATCGTCAAGTTCTTAAGTCTGATTTGCGATGCGAGGAAGAAGTTTCGGAGGTTATTGGTTGATCTTGAAGTAGTCCCGCGAGTGGACAGCCGTGTGGGGATCTTCTGGGCATCGAATGGGAGTTTTCCAGTTGGCGAAACGACACTAGAAACCTGTTGGAATCTCGGGACGGCAGCTGTGAACTTTCAGGACAGCAAACAGGAGGCGTCTGGAGAGCAGGACAGCAGCTTGTCTTGCCGAAATTTCCTGGACAGCGGCTGTGAA
>NW_021332129.1:0-1167 GCF_001605985.2 Dendrobium catenatum
CAATTTGAGTATTCAGTTGAACTTGCAGGGACTTCAAAAGACTCTGAACAAGCATTTGAACATGTACTTTGAATTCGAACTAAGCAACATCAAGTGGAACTTGAACAAACTGCGGACACGAAGAACTTGGACTTGAGCTGGATCAAGTATAGTGGATATGAATTCGAATGAAACTTACAAAATTCAAACTTGAAATCAATTTGAAAATGAGATGAATTAAACAAGATCACGTGAACTTGTACTCTGGACTTGAACATTAATGACTTGAACAATTTGAACTCAAGCGAGTACTTGAGTTGGACAACAAGGGAAATCAAACTACAAGAACATTTGTATTGCCAATAGTGACTCAATGTCCGATGAAATACATTGATTCTTATAAACAAATGTGGCTAAAGTGCGATGAATACAAACACCCGTGAGCTCTTGTAGGAAAGATATTGCAATATCCTCATAACCAACATCGAGATACAAGTAAGTACGCTACAAGACCTCAATGCATACAAACAAAGAATATACTAGACTCTTATAATAATCTCTACGAGATCAGGTGCATCGTACCTGCAAGATCAACGAATTGTTCCAAAATGTATAAGTGTTCCTACACGCGTTATTGAAACCTCCAATGTTAACAACATTGCCTGTAGATTGAGATGGCAATGACGCCACTTGATAGTGGAGGACCCGCCCTACAAGTAAGTACAAACATCAACTCACCTGAGATTAGTGAAAGGTGGGTATGATGTTGGCAACAATGGGTCTTCTATAAATATTTTCAGGAGGGCGTAGTGGATACAACGGTTCCTTGCAAATGAATACTTGTGAATAACAACAGTGGATACCTCGTAAGCACAACGAACCACTGTGGGCCCAAGTACAGATATCACCTACGACAACGATGATTAAGATCTTCAAATATGTCAGGTATGAGGGCAACTCGATGTACGAAAAAGGAAACCTCTGGCAGAAAGAAAGAGATGTTTGAACAAATTAGAACTAAACTTCCTGGTGTTCCAAAGTATCTTGTTGGTCCTATCCTTAAGAAGAAAATAGTTCAGGTATCTACAAACATCGGAAGTAACAAGTCTACTACACTAAAGAGCCTGAAAAGAGTCCATTTCAAGGTAATGACCACGAATTTCAAGAAAGAACCTCCCCGATGAATGA
>NW_021332130.1:0-298 GCF_001605985.2 Dendrobium catenatum
AAGATTTTATTTAAGCATTAAGATCAATCACACATAACCTTGTTCTTAATGTGCTAAAAGTATCAAAGGCTATTGATTTTGTAAAAATATCTGCAAGTTGAATTTCAGTTGAAATATGATTCAATTCAATTTCTCATTTGGCTCCATAATCCCTAATGAAATGATGTCTTATGTATGTTTGGTTATACAATGTTGAATAGGATTCTTTGAAATAGAAATTGCACTAGTATTATCACAATAAATTGGGATTGTACCAATTGTAAAATTTTTATGTGCTAAATTTGATATATTTAAGGCT
>NW_021332131.1:0-1195 GCF_001605985.2 Dendrobium catenatum
CAGAGACCTCCCGTCTATACCATATCCAGATCCTCCAAATATGTGAACTTTAAAAGGAAGAAACTGTCTGCAAGGGAGAGCAGAGAGAGGGAACCTTTTAAGACCCAAAGCTTCTTCATAGCTGTGAGAAACCTTTTGTAATAAGGTCTCTGCCCGATGGAGTAGCCCACCAACGTAAGCGACCAAATAGCTGATCCCTCAGATAAATCATCTCCTTTAAAGGAGAGCTTCGGTGAAGGGGAAAAGAAAGATATAGGAAAAATAGGGGTTTTAGAAGAAGGGGCAGCAACATTCGTAGCAAAGGAAGTGGCCTTCGGGGAGGGAGGGGGCCGAGAAGAGAGGATTTAGGAAGAGGGGGAAAGTCTGATGGAGAAAGTTCCATCAGACGGGAGATGAGACCTCCCTGTAATGTGGCACGGGAAGAACACAGTGGCGGTGGGTTGAGAAAAAACCCTAGCAGAAAGATTCAGGGATTGAGGTCCTTTTGGTAGGCCAAGGTAAGGGAATCCTAGATCCTGTTGGATTTACAATTGGCCTCTTTCTCTGTTAACCCCATGAGCATAAACTTGGAAACCTATTTTAGACCCGATATTGACTCGCTTCAGCACATATATGTGAGTCACTATCACCTAGAACGCTAGACTCAATGAGAAGATGACTCGGGCCCTCATTTTATGTTTAGCGGTTTAGCCTATTCATTACTTCATTTCGAGTTTTTTTATTCGAGTCTTCGATGCTCTAAGGTCTCAGGTCTCGCCTCTCTTACTTTCGCTTCCACCATGCTTCCTTCCTCTCCTCCACCTCCTGAGTCCTGCTTCTCATCAGATCCTCTATCTTAATCTTGTAGTGTGTTGTGTGCTCATTGTCCCTCTGTGGTATTATCATTTATATATTCTAAGTTTTTCCATTTATATTTTAGGGTTATTCATATTCACACTTTCGGTTTAGAGATTTCTTCCTTCCAATTTGAAGAAGTTAAGATTTTGGTTTTTCAGTTTTAGGCTTTTTACATTAAAATTTGTGGGCTTTGAGCCTTTGATTTGCCGGCTAGGGCATCATTTTTTTCCATTATTTTCATTTGATTTTTTAGAGCTTTGTATATTTTAGTGGTCTTTCAATTTTGTTGTTAACGGGTTACACAAATTCTAGCGGGTTTAGTTGGTATCACACATTATGAATTTTTTAGGACTTTTTT
>NW_021332132.1:0-2822 GCF_001605985.2 Dendrobium catenatum
AGTGTAAAGAAAGAAACTAAGCTTGTGATTTCGTTAAGAGAGAAAAATCAGGAGAACATACAAGGAAGAAGATGCTACTTTTTAAATGTATTCCTGCTCTTGCTCTTCTAACTCTATACTTTCTCTTATAATTGTAGATCTAAGGCCAACAATTACTCTTCCAAAACAATTACACTCTTTTTGGCATTAAGTTCCCCATCGTCCTATCTGACTTTGATATATTATAGGGTAAGTTGGTTACATCATGAACTACTACAAGACACACATCTGTGATGCATAGTTATTACAAGATGTTATGATTCTAAATGGGAAGTAACGAGTAATAGCAGTCCACAGTCCTCTATGGCGCTGTGTTTGCTGAATGGCATTTTCATGTTGTCATCAATATTGCTCGATCAATGACTCTCCCAAAGTTTGAAGTTTGTTCGTCTCTTTTCTCATTTAATGAGCCTTTTTGTGACCTCTAGCTGTTCAATCTTCTCGACTGTTTAGATTTGGGTCCTTGTCTTCTCAACTATGAACATGTGACATAATTTCTATATACATATTATGAGCTCTTCTCTAGTTCTATAATTCTCTCTACAATAATGCTCTTGGCAACATCAACGCTCAATTCTGGCTATTCATCTTTAAGCATGTGGTGTTTGGGAACTTTTTGAGTCCCCCTTTTGAGCTCTCCTATGGTCATGGAATTCTCTTGGTAGCAATGCTCTTGGCTTGAGATCTTCTCGCAATTTCATAAATCTTCTCAAGAGTCAATCTTCTTAGATTCCAGGCCACCTCGATTAATCCCATATCATCGAGTACTTGATCTTCTTATCACCCCCAACCGTCTCTTTGGCAATTCGCTCTCGTGAATTAAGTTGGAGGAGGTAGAATATCTCAACTCCTCAACTCTCTCCTGAGTTTACCGCCTTGCCTTAGATTCTAACTGATTTTGTACACTACCTTGATGCCTTTAGTGGGTTTTCTAGTTCTTCTCTCTGTCTTTTAGTTCTCTTTCACTTGATCATCTTAGCCTATTAGTTGTTCATTGCATATTTTGTCAATAGCATAGAATAGTGTGTTATATCAAATAAAAAGGTGAGATGCACCAATTGTGATATTTTCATAGCTAGGCGCATGGGGTCAAAATAGTCATAGCCATTGTAGCATGTTTTTTTATTTATTTCCATGATTAGTAGTTTAAAATAAGGCTGTGAAAATCGGACCGGACGACGAACCAGAAGGAGAGGTTCGCGGTTTGATAGTTCAACCAGGGTTGAACCGAATGACGTAATAAATATTAAAATTATTTAAATATAATAAAAATTATGTAATAATTAAAATTTTAACAAAGAATGTATAACTACTTTGATTAAAATGCATGAATAAGCTCATTAAGGCTCAACATGAAACTTAATAATATAATTTATATTTCAAATATACATAAACATAAGTCTTATAACTTAAGAAAAAAATGAATAATTTACGTTGTAAACTTAAATATAGATTTTTTAATAAATACTTATTAATATATAAATTTATAGATAATAGTTATAAAATAATTTTTCCTAACTAATATATATATTATATAATTAAAATTTAGTAATTATCTGCATAATAATAATGTCTTAAACTTAAAATATTAATAATATATGATCGTATAAATATATAATATAATTTTAATAAAATAATAATTATTAGGATATAAATTAATAATTATAAATGAAAATTTTATGTTCCAACCGTTTAATATGATTATACTGCAGTTTTCAATAAACAAGATTTGTATCCCCAAGCATATTTGATAGTTTAACGGTTTAAGCTCATATGCAGCATTCTCAACATGTTTTAGTCCAACATTATATGAGAATTTTTAAGTCTGTGTCTCTTTTAACTGTGCTTATATATATTTGTAAAGCACAAACACAAAACAAAAAATGAAAGTGTGCATGATGTGGCAAAGCTAGCAATCTTTATCATTCAGCATTAAAGTTATTTACATTAGTATATGATTTTAAATATATATTTAAAATTAATTTAATAAAAATTAATATTAAAAAATTTATTTAAATACAAAATATTATTTCTTGAACCGGCTGGGTTCGACGGTTTTCCGGTTGAATCGACTGTTCAAACTGGTTCACTCCGATTCAATGCAAATCCAATTTTTCAACTTCACTGGCATGGCAACTGAATTGGTTCATGGTTGAACCAGTCGGTCTGGTCCGATTTTTAAAATGCTGGTTTAAATTTAAAATTAATATTATTTATATTATACTTATTAACTTTGCACTCGAACCGTTCTTTATTCTCTTAGTTTCGATTCACAAAGGCTTTGACACGTGAATGTTTTGATGCTTTAGGCATCGATGCATGAAGGCTTCAATATGTGAAGGCTTTGATGCTTTCTGCTTTGACAGCCTACCTATGATGCATCGACACTTCTCCTCAAAGAGGCGTGCAGTGTCCGACACCGTATCTGACACGACACTCGTCCGACACTCCTTCGACACTTGTCGGACACGTCGCAAACGTGTCCGATTAAAAAATATTAAATAAAAATTGGACACGCAGACACGCGTTTCTTAAATATTTTATGATTTTTTTAAAATATAATTTCTTGTATTTTGTGGCATTTAAACTAAATTTCTTATTTCATATCCACAACATCAAATCAACGTCCACACTTAATACCCAATCATCGGATATTCTCATGTTCATTTCTTTTTGGCAGTGAAGGTATTTTCATCTCCTCTCTCGGTGACTGATTAATGGCATCGACGCTTGACTCTCGACATACTAATACTAATCATTTTAAGCACAAATTCTAGTTAAAT
>NW_021332133.1:0-328 GCF_001605985.2 Dendrobium catenatum
AAGTAGAGATTCCCAAGTGTTTGGGATTTTTTTTAGAATTTTTAATTATTATTAATTAATTAAATTAATTAAATATTCAATTTCTCTTAAAATTAACTTAAGCCTAAGTTTTCTGTCAAATAATTTTTGTTTTATTTTTCATTGGTTGAGGATTTAAAACTGGTCAGTTAGAGGGGTTGTGTGTAATTTTTGGATTTAAACTTGATTTATTGTATTTTCTGGAAGGTTTAATGGCTTAATTAAGGCTTAAATTTAAGAAAATTAAATAAGGGCCTTAATGATCTCTAAACCTAGTGAAAATTTTCCCTAGCGCTGAGAGTGTCACTAA
>NW_021332134.1:0-213 GCF_001605985.2 Dendrobium catenatum
TCATAAGAAATGAGTGAACCAAGAAGATTTTCAATAGAGTAAATGTTAAGATCTTTAGACTCTGTAATTGTAGTAATTTTAGCATCATAAGCAGTAGGTAAACATCGAAGAATTTTATTAACCATTTCAGCATTAGTTAATTCCCTACCAAGTGCATGCAAAGAAGTGATAATTTATGTGAATCTTTTGTACATGTCAGAGATAGATTCAGTA
>NW_021332135.1:0-521 GCF_001605985.2 Dendrobium catenatum
AATACCCCTTGACGTAGTACTGATTCAACCTTTTCTTTTGACCTAAATCATAGTGAATAATTTGAATGAAATATATATTAATTAGGATAAATCAGACACCATCTGATCTCATATTGACCTGATCAACCACACATAAATTAAAACATTATCTACTGAGTGGACTAAATCTGTTTGCCTTAACTAAGTTGAAATTAAATCAATATAAAAAGGGATAAAACTAATCATTTAAACCCATCCCCTCTTCTTTATTCGAAAGCTCCAGGCGAAACCCCTGCAGTTGGAAACTCTCAATCTCCCTCTCCCCAATTAGATCTCCGTTTCAATTTTCTTGTTAGCAATGTTGGATTATGAAAAGTTTGGAAGGAATCTGGCTTCACCTTGACTAAGATTTACAGTCATCTCTGCACCCATTTCCTCCCTTCGTTCCATTCCATAAAGAGTAAGATTTACGTTTGCATTGTTACATGTAAAGTAATAAGATTGTTTCATACCATCATTATTTTCTAATTAAAAAATCTGTT
>NW_021332136.1:0-202 GCF_001605985.2 Dendrobium catenatum
TTACTAGATTTTAAGAAAGTTATTTTCTCTTATTCTATTAGTCTTGGTAACAATTTAGCGAACATGTGTGCTTCTTTGTCTTTAGAAGGATCTTTTTTGTGGGAAGATCTTCAAGAGATTTCCATTCCTCCTTCGTTTTTACATTGTTTAAAGGAGGAGTGTGATGCTTTAGGGAGATTTTGAGTGAGTTGTATCTGTTATT
>NW_021332137.1:0-351 GCF_001605985.2 Dendrobium catenatum
CCGACGAGACTCCGGCAGTGGTCGAGGAGCAGCTTCTTCCTTCTCTTCTATTTTCTTCTTCCTTCTCTTCTCTTCTTCTCTTCTTGCTTGGTTCCTTCTTCAAGAGAAATGAGGGGTCTATTTATAGATTTTATGGAGTGGCATGCCCCGTAAACAGGTGAGAGATCAAGGGTAAATGGGGAGTGGTTGGATGGACGGCCGATATTGAACCCCTTGATCATGGATCGTTCGTCATGTAATTGGGGGCCTTAATGATTTCAGAATTCGGTGTTCTTGGGCTCGTTGGATTCATCTTGTCAGCCGTTCTATTCGATTATAAGCTCGTTAAAATCAGAGACCGTTTGGTAACTC
>NW_021332138.1:0-212 GCF_001605985.2 Dendrobium catenatum
TGATGACACGTGAATTTTTTCTAGCATGACCCAATGACCTGGCCCGATCCAAAGTGTGTATAAATTCACTTTGCACATGCACTGCGTATAACTTGTACATTGTATAAAACCTAATTATAACTTGCAGTACGCATGTATCCTTTGCATAGTAGCTCTCCTTTGGCCCCTGTCTCGATGCTCTCCTCTTTTTATTTTCTTTTTCTTTTTTTTTT
>NW_021332139.1:0-467 GCF_001605985.2 Dendrobium catenatum
GTCGTCGTTGTAAAATTTCATCTTGATGGATTGACTGTTTGTTATGAAGCGTGATTAGTTGCAAAGTGGTTCACCTAGGTTTGTCGGATCAATTATTTGACAAATTCTCCCAAGTTACACACCTAGATTACATCTAAATCATTTTGTTTGTGGCCATAAATCAAGGTTGAACTATTCTACAAATGATTTTAAGTAATGTATTCAATTATTTTGATTTGCATGTAAACGTCTATACGAAGCAACCCCCGAGATATGTTGCTTAGTCGGGGAGAACCGGGTATATCTACTTAGGAAAGGCTATCTATGGCCTTAAATAGTAGTCTGTGAGCCTACCTTGATAAAATGTGTAATGTTCTTGCTTAGATTGATCTTTGAAGCATCATTAAAATTTCATTTTGATGGATTGACGGTTTGTTACAAAGCTTGATTAGTTGCCAAGTGGTTCACCTATGTTTGTTGGGTTAATT
>NW_021332140.1:0-312 GCF_001605985.2 Dendrobium catenatum
GTGGTTGTGGGCCATGCTACTAATGTGCATGATGAGGTTAATAAATTGATACAATGTTCCTTAATTCATAAGGAGACTTCTCCCCTTCCTATTTTTTACCCTAATTGTGAACAGAGAGTATACTTTACCTCTTCTTTATATATAGAAGGTCAAGCATTGCTTGAGCATGGGCCGGATTCTATTAGCAATCAAATTATTATCCCATCTTCAACTATTATTCAATGTATTACTAACAATAATTTAATTGATATGGATGCAATGATGGTTAATAATAATTTTCCTAATTTGGTATCTAATCAATCTATTATTATT
>NW_021332141.1:0-643 GCF_001605985.2 Dendrobium catenatum
TTAAACTTCACCCTGAGCTTAAAAAATCAAATTTGCAGGTGGATGGTAAGCTTGGATCCTCCGATCAAGTTTACGTGCCTACAGGGAAGCTTATACAAACAGATCGGTTGGAACCGCTTCCATCATCTGATAACTACGAAGCTGAAGTTGTTGTCTCACAAGAAAATTTGCAAAACCCTATTGTTAATACTTCTCTGGATAGGGAGAAGAGTGGTATTGTTGAAAATGTTAATGAGGATACAGAGCCGAAAATTTTTGTTTCTGTTGATTCCATTCTTAAAGAGATTGGAAGTAGTGTTAATGAGCATGCTTTTTTGACTAACAAGGAAATTACAGAAAAAAACACAGCTCCAATTTCTATCATAGAAGAAGATATGGCTGGAGATATTAGTGGTGAACTTTATGAAGAAGGGGAATTTCTTCTTCCTTGCAACGAAGAGCAAAATAATGAGCAGACGGTTAAAAATATCCAAAACTCTGTGAGTAATAAATTGCATCTTTCTTCTGACATTACTATTGATAATTCTTCAAAAAAAAAGGCTGAGGCGATTTCTTATTCTAATGCTAATACTTCTGATTCTCAAAATATTGATGATGGTGGATTCTCGAAAGTGAACAAAAAGAAAGGTAAGAATGTCAAAAA
>NW_021332142.1:0-242 GCF_001605985.2 Dendrobium catenatum
TTATACGGGTCAATAGAAGTTGACAGGGTTCGAACCATTAAGCAAATATAAAGTCGTAGCGACCGGTATATTTGCTTTAAAACATTCATATTAGGCCATCAAAGCCTACAACAATATGAATTCACTGATAAAGGCACGAAGCCTATAAGAAATCCGATCCTCTGTCGACAGCCCGATAGAGTTGACAAGGTTCAATCCATAAAGTGAAATGACCCCGAACACCCCGATGATGGCCGCATTGA
>NW_021332143.1:0-200 GCF_001605985.2 Dendrobium catenatum
CACGGTTTGAGCGGAAAAACGAGAGGGAGCTCGCGGGAAGGAGGCGACGGTCCTCTTGACGACGGCTCCGGCGGCGGTTTCCGGCGGCCAATCTTGGGGAAAATCGTAGGGGAAGATAAGGGAAAGCTAAGGTATGCATTAGAATAATAATTTTCCCTTCTAATCTCTTGATTTTTGGAAGAGAAGTTTCTAGGGTTTTG
>NW_021332144.1:0-269 GCF_001605985.2 Dendrobium catenatum
GATTTTTCAAATTTTGAAAAAAGTTAACAAAATTCTTTGTTGTCTACTGGATAAGTTTGATGCTAAAGTAGTAGCTATTTGTGAATCAAAAAATTTGAATGAGTATTCTATTGATAATTTGATTGGCTCACTCATTGCCTACGAGCAAAGTTTGGGTCAAAAACTTTTAGTTGCAGGTGAAACTATTATTCTAAAAGCTGGAGATACAGAAAGAGATAGTCTAGTTGGTGATGAAGGCAATGACGTGTCAAGCAAATCACAAAGCTCAT
>NW_021332145.1:0-256 GCF_001605985.2 Dendrobium catenatum
GGCTTGTTGAAGGAGTATATACCGGTGACCTAAATCCATAGATTTGTATTAGGTCAATGGCGAAAAATCATCGGTCCAGAGCTTTGTGCATAACGGACTTGTTGATGACAGAATCCACTTAGTTCAGCCTTGGGCTTTTCATGAACTTTGGGATAATTTTCTTCGGTCATTTGTTTAGTGCTTTGGCGGACTTGTTGAAGAAAAATTCCTTCGATCCTAGCTTTATGCTTTGCGGATTTGTTGAAGGATTTGCAAG
>NW_021332146.1:0-233 GCF_001605985.2 Dendrobium catenatum
AATCACCTAAATTTTATTTAAAAGTGAAATATTTCATTTTTTTATAAAAAATTTGTTTAAGTTTTAAAAATCCCGCTTAAAGTTTAAAAATCCCGCCTAATTTTAAATTTTTTTAAAAATCCGCCTAAATTTAAAAATTCCCGCCCATGGCTCGAGCTCGAGTTCGAGCTCGACTATCGAGCTCGAGTTCGAGCTCGAATATCGAGCTCGAGTTCGAGCTCGACTATCGAGCT
>NW_021332147.1:0-2824 GCF_001605985.2 Dendrobium catenatum
TTTATAGATCATTTGGTCTTATTATTAATTTCAGAAAGTTTTCAACATTTTAGTGCTTGATATAAGCTTATTTGGGTTTGGATTATATCAATTTTATATTCATAAGTTCGGGCCTCAAGTGGTGGTCCGGCAGAAGTCCGGGCATCAGGTGGTTGTCCAACAAATGTTCAGGCGTCAGATGGTGGTCCGATGGAAGTTCGGGTCTCAGGTGGTGGTTCGGCGGAAGTCCGAGCCTCGGGTGGTTGTCCGGCGGAGCAATGGGGAGCAATGATGTCGGGTGGTTGTCCGGCAGAGCAATGATGTCAGGTGGTGGTTCGGCGGAAAATTGGGCCTCAGGTGGTGGTCTGGTGGAGCGTAGGGCCTCAGGTAGTGGCCTGGTGGAGCGTAGGGCCTCACGTGGTAACCTGGTGGAGCACAGGGCCTCAAGTGGTGGTCTGGCGGAGCAACGACGTTAGGCGGTGGTCCGGCGGAAGTCTAGACCTCAGGTGGTGGCTTGGTGGAGTACATGGCCTCAAGTGGTGGTTTGGCGGAGGTGAGGGTCTTAAGTGGTGGTCCGGCTGAGCAACGATGTTAGGGGGTGGACCGGCGGAAGTCCGGGCCTCAAGTGGTGGTCCAGCGGAGGTGAGGGCCTCAAGTTGTGGTCCGACGGAGCAACGATGTCAGGTGGTCGTCTAGCGGAAGTTCATGCCTCAAGTGGTGGCATGGTGGAGCATAGGACCTCAAGTGATGGCCTGGTGGAGCACAGTGCCTCAAGTTGTGGTCCAAAGGAGGAACGACGTCAGGCGGTGGTCTCGCGAAAGTTTAGGCCTTACGTGGTATTCTGGTGGAGTACATGGCCTAAAGTGGTGGTCTGGTGGAGCAACGATGTCAGGCGGTGGTCCGAAGAAGTCCGGGCCTCAAGTGGTGGTCCGGCGGAGGTGAGGGCCTCAAGTGATGGTCCGTCGGAGGTGAGGGCTTCAAGTGGTGGTTCGACGGAGGTGAGGGCCACAAGTGGTGGTCTGGCAGAGGTGAGGGCCTCAAGAGGTGGTCGGACTGAGCAACGACGTCAGGCGGTGGTCCGGCGGAAGTCCGGGTCTCAAGTGGTGGTCCAGCGGAGGTGAGTGCCTCAAGTTGTGGTCCAGCAGATGTGAGGGCCTCAAGTGGTGGTCCGGCGAGATTCCGGCGGTGGTCGAGGAGGAGCTTCCTTCTCTTCTCTTCTTGCTTCGATCCCCCCTTCAAGAGAAATGAGTGATCTATTTATAGATTTCTGGAGTGACATGACCGTAAATAGGTGAGAGATCAAGGGTAAATGGGAAGTGGTTGGATGGGCAGACGATGTTGAATCCCTTGATCATGGATCGTTTGATGGACATTTGAATGTCTTAGTGATGTCGGAATTCAATGATCTTGGGCTCGTTGGATTCGTCTCATGGAGCCGCTCGATTCGACTATAATCACGTCACGTTTGGTAATCCATATTGTGGTTCGAACCTTCCAATAGTGCTTCGAGTCCTTGATTTGGACTCATTTGAGCTCGGATTGGGTCGAATTTGGTGTCGTTGAGTTCATATTTCTGAGACGCTCAGTTCGACTATAAGTTTGCTGAAATCAGAGTTCGGATGGTCCCATTTTTAATTTTGGAAGTTTCCAACTTGATTTTGCATTGAGATTCGTGCCCGATCAACATATTTTTTGAAGACATATCAGTACTATTAAAAGAAAAATCCAATTTGCTTCGCACATAATATTATTAGTTTTTTGGTGCTAGATAATACATTGTTTTATATGGTCAGTGCTAATAATTTTTTTGGTCTTTCTATGCTGGTAAATCTTGGTGCAGGAAGATGGAAAGAAAACCATACAACTAAGACCAAACTCTCTGTTTGAGCACGACAAAAAATGTAATATCTCCCTTTTTTGCCTATGAAGAGGTTCAGTTTTTAATGCTGAACTGGAACCAATTTACACAGCCATGATTTCTAACCGTGTCCTCAGGTTGGATCTGTCATCGTTGGATTGGACAAAAATATAAACTACTACAAACTCTTGTAAAATCTTTATCATTTCCGTGCATAGTAGTTTCGTTATAATGAAGCTGTCAAACTAGAACCTTTATGGACACATAAAAAGAGTTTAGGGTAATCACAATGAGAAGTTTTTGCTAATTACTTTATAGCAAACCAAAAACAAATGCTGATACTTATATTGAACATATATTGTAAGGATTATGGCATTATACTTGATATATCATAAAAAAATTATCTTGATCAGACACGAATCTCGAGGAAAAATTAGATTATAAGCTTCAAAAATTAAATCTGGGACCATCTGAACTCCAATTTCAGCAAACTTAATAGTTGAACTGAGCACCTCGGAAATACGAACCCAACGACACCAAATTCAACTCAATCCGAGCCCAAAATAGTTCAAATCAAAGACCTGAAGCACGTTTGGAAGGTTCAATCCATAATTTGGATTACTAAACAATTTCCAAATATGACATGCTTATAGTCGAATCGAGCGGCTCGACAAGAAGAATCCAATGAGCCCAAGATTGTCGAATTCTGATATCTTTAGAGCCTTCAAATGCCTGATAAATGGTTCACGATCAAGATATTCAACATCGGCCGTCCATTCAAACCACTCCCAATTTACCCCCGATCTTCCTCCTATTTGTTAGCTATGTCATCCTCAGAAAACTATAAATAGCCCCTCATTTTTCTTAAGAGGGGGCCCAAACAAGAAGAGAAAGAGAAGAAGAGAAGAGAAGAAGAGAAGGAATAAGCTCCTCCTCGACCACCGTCGGAGTTCCTCCTGACTTTCAAGTGACGCCAGAATTCCGTCC
>NW_021332148.1:0-315 GCF_001605985.2 Dendrobium catenatum
TCTAATTAATTATTATTATTATTAATAAATAATTATAATAATAATAAAAATAAAAAAGAAAATGCCCTCCTACCTCGACGTTCGTGTCGGACCGGCAAACCGCCTATACACGCTTTTCTCTAGCGTGGTGGGAAGGGAACCCGGTGCAACACCTACGATGAGATAAGCGAGCGACCATCGGTTCCAAAATCTTGTTTTCGGCGTTCGCGGCGCACCGAAAAATCGTCTATACATGCTTTTCTCTAGCGTGGTGGGAAGGGAACTCGGTGCGGCACCTACGGCGAGACCGGGATATTCATAAGTACCCGCTCGCGG
>NW_021332149.1:0-201 GCF_001605985.2 Dendrobium catenatum
TTTTATCCTCTCTTACTTACATGCCTCTTAAGAGCTTGTTCTTCTTTCATCACAAATCCCCATGTCTATCACAATCACTTCAAATCATCAAATTACATGATTGGGATGAACATTTTGAATTAATTGTTGTCATTTATATGCAAGTTTTATTGTCCATCAAAGGCATTCTATGAAATAAAGTTGTATCATTTATAACTTTTG
>NW_021332150.1:0-1085 GCF_001605985.2 Dendrobium catenatum
TGGAAGAACCAGGGAGGTTTCGGCCACCCTTGTGGCGCCTCAAAGATATGATTTCATATGTACGGAGAAGGAATAAGGAATTAATCATTGTTTAATTCCAATTTGAATTCAAAATATGGGAGGAAATTAATTATGGCATTAAGGTTGCTTTGGGGGGAAATAAGAACAACTTATTTAGAGCTAGTTATTTTGTATTATAATTATGTTTTGATTGGAGTTTTGTTGCAGTTCTTTTCTATAAGGGCTTCCTAACGGCATCTAGGTTGTTTGGGAGAGCCGATCTACCTCTTTAATTGTAAGATCATATTTATCTTATTTTCACATTGAAGTTAAAATCCAAAATTAGCCATCATTTGGAGTATTCCTGCAATTTTTTCTTTTTTCTTTTGCTGTTTTCACTTCCAAGGTATATCAAGTTTCTTGCATTCTGGTTCATATCATCAAACAAGGAATTACTTTGTGCATGACATCAATAGAAAGAAAGCATTTTCTGCTACACCTAGACAGACAGATGGCTAAAAATTTTCATTAATTGGCTATAAAATCATGACGTGGATGGTTGCTTTAAGGAAACACCCAATGGGTTGTTTTCAGTTGTTACTCTGTATAAGGATAAAATTCTCAAAGGATGTGTAAGTTCATTACTCTAAAAACTGCAGCTTCAGTAATCAAATATCATGTATAAAATACAAATTTTTTAAGTGCCTGTAAAATTGGTTTCACTTCACCATATATACTGTAAACACTGAGTTTATAAAGCTAATGTGCATTGCATGATTTAATAAGTCTATTGCTAGGCAACTTAGAGATTAAAAAATGTATTTATACTCGTAATGTATGTGTTTAAAAGAGATAAAGTTGCCTTAGTTGTAATTTTAAAAAAAGATGAAAGGTTCTCGCAGGTTAAAAGATTTAGATAATCGAATAGACTGCTGAGCTGGATTCCACAGTATGAAAGCCTGAATTGTATGGCATGCTAGAATAAGAGAGGAGTGCGAAAAGGCGACACTTAAACTGATAGCATATAAGATTTAGTTTGAATAAAAGCTACCATTAAAAGCATGAAAAAAGATGCAAATAACTAT
>NW_021332151.1:0-1055 GCF_001605985.2 Dendrobium catenatum
TCCGCACTTTTAAATTCCGCATTTATTTTTGTGGTGCGATTTGGTTTGTGATTTTTTTCTTTGTCTTAAGAATTTTTTAAATACCAATTCACCCCCCCTCTTGGTTAGCTTGAGACTAAGTTCATAGGGCTTAACATCCCGAACGAACTTTCAAAACCCAACAGCCAAAGACTCAAAATAATTCAATTAAGACAGCATCATAAAAACCCTAATAATTCAATTCTATCAATAATGATCGTATAGTATAATATAAGATTGTATAGTATGATTAGTTTAATTAGCCATATCAGTATTGTATAACGAATATGGTAATATATGATCAATTTAAGTATTTGAGCTAATCATTCATTATGATATAAGGAATCCTCCTGTCTGATTAGTTCAATCAAATGGAATTATCATCCTGTATGACTAGTTTTGATTAATTACATCCCATATAGAGATTTGATCATATAGTATGATTAGTCTAATTATAAAGTATGATCTGACTTGAATAATTAATCCAAATTTGATCCCCTAATTATATGATTAGATTAGGTAAAATTGTATGTCTATAATATGATGCTTATCATATGGTACAAATAAAATAAATTTTGAATTTTAAAATAATGCCTTAAATATGATTGGTGGTTGAGATCATGATTTCTACTTATCTTCCTATACGATATGGATAGTATAGTACTATGAGTAAAAATAACTTTTATTATGTAAATTATGTATTGTAATATTTTTTTTAAATAACTGATCATACAGTACGATATTAATCATACAGTATGAATTATTTGGGTGGACCTAAAATATTACTACACAATAACAAATATGTAATAATAATAATAGAAGATAAAATAATAGACAACCTAATAATATTTGTTATCATCAAAATCATAATACTTGGGTCCAGATTTGGTATAATCTCCTCCTTCCTGATGATGACTAATATAGTTGGTTATGATTTTAAATTAATTTGTTATGTCCTAAACTCCAGCTTAGTAGTTGAGTTTTTTTAATAGGATGTTTGCTTAAAGGAATAAATGAGAAGAATGAGAATAATGCAT
>NW_021332152.1:0-613 GCF_001605985.2 Dendrobium catenatum
TAATACTAGAGTATAATAATATTTTTTAGAATATTGTATGTATGATATACTATATCATAAGAATATTTTATTAGAAGATGATTTGACATGCCTGAAATAAATTATCAGTTTCTTTCACTTTCATTCAGGAATTGATAATTTATAATTGAATGTATGATCATTGCGTCAAACTTTTGGTCCTTCATAGAACGGAATTCATATTTCATCGTGTTATAATTTTCTTCTATAAATTGCATTTCTTTGTGGTTCTATTTTTTCCACTTTTACGATGACTCATTTTTTATTTCATAAATGAATTTCAGAATAGTGACATGTTTTATGGAAAATCTGCTGGTAAATGTTAGTTTTACCTTTTATACTATAACATTTCTTTTTTATATTAATAATGCTTGTTGGTTTGGCCTTTGGAATAACTTGACGAAATGCACGAGAGGATATTAACAAAAGCTGTATGCTTTTCCATTATTTAGGGATACTTACCCTTTGAAGCTTCATTACTAGAGGATAAGGTCTGGGGTTTTGGTAGGACCTCAACAAAATAGCAGCACGATATATTTAAGAAAAGATAAGAGATGTTCACATAACAAAGGTGTAAGATCGGTTTATTACATTT
>NW_021332153.1:0-243 GCF_001605985.2 Dendrobium catenatum
CTCAATTGCTCTTTCACTTTTGGAGGGAGTTCTAAAACCATTTAGTGTATATGAAATTGGGAAATATGAAGATGTTTCTTGCTATGTTCCAAAGAGGCTATCAGTGTTTTCAGACCTGTGATACCAACCAAAGATCAAGCAGAAATCAGTACACTAAAGACAAAGTCTCCATCAAGTGTTCGAGACTACCCTCAAGAGAAGAACTTAAAAAAAAAAGATTAAATGAAATTCTGCCCCTCCAAC
>NW_021332154.1:0-522 GCF_001605985.2 Dendrobium catenatum
TTTAGAATTACTAAATTCATCTTAAATATTGTGACCAGATGTTAAAGAGAATTTCATATGGCCTCGAAGGGTCAAAATGAGGTTCAACTGAATATCCAGGTACAATATTCAAGAAGTGTGATCTTTGATTTCACATCCAAAGCATTATCAAAGAAAGGTGTATCTCTCCAAAGGAAGAAAATACCACTCGATGATAATTCCTTCATTACGATAATAACGATCACTAGTATTTTAAGTTTTCACAAAGAAATCCAATTGAACTTTAAAAAAAAATCAATTTTTTTAGATTAGGTGTGTGTGGTTCTAAATCTCCAACGAGCACAAGCCCTCGTAGTTAATTATATTGTAGGGAGACAAAGTTTCCTACGAAAACTCTCAATTAAAATAGTGGCAAAATTTGTCATATTTTCTAGGAGTGATATCAAAAAGAGAGGTGAATTTTGGAAATTCAAAAGGGAATGGGTCAAAATTGAGCAGTTATTAGCAGAATCAAGGGAAGAGGAGTAGAGGACACTTTGAGAT
>NW_021332155.1:0-218 GCF_001605985.2 Dendrobium catenatum
TACCGCCAAACACGACGGTTCTGAAAATTGAGAAAGGTGAAATGTGCCTTAACTTGCGTACAGCAATTTCCTGAACAGTCTCTTCGGATAAAAACAGCTCCACGTAGCCCGAAAATCCATTTTTCCAAGATTTCTCTCAACTTTCTCTCTCCTCAAAAGATATTTTCATTTTTTATAATTTCTCTCTCTCTTCAAAACGACTGATTTCAGCTTTATAA
>NW_021332156.1:0-466 GCF_001605985.2 Dendrobium catenatum
CATATGTTTCTATTTTCTGGTTTTTGTGATTGTTAGTGTGGTTAATATTTTTTGCATTATGAAGTGATCTCGTAGTTTTGAAATATCTGTTATGGTCTTCTTGTGAAACTTGGGAAATGCTCCAATTCATCAGAACATCAGGAAGATGAATAAAACTTAAAATTGATATTTATTAAATCCCATAAAATTCTTTTGATAACAAACAAACCCCACAATTGTGATGTATTTATCATATGTGTGAGCAATCTTTTTAAAGAAACCTAACCCAAATGACTTAATGTACAGTCATGATGAATTATGTATCCTTCAATTTGACCATATAGGTAGAGTTTTAAATTTCAAATTTTGTTTAAGACATGTCATAATTAATCTGTTATATTACTGATGGAACTCAACTTTCACCACATGAATTTGTAAGTAAAGAACTTAAACACAATTTCTTAAAGGATTCATGTCATTATTGTTC
>NW_021332157.1:0-244 GCF_001605985.2 Dendrobium catenatum
CTGTTACTTTTTCTCGGATCACTGCTACTTCTTATGCCACGGCCAGAGCCCGGAGGAGAAAAGATGAAGATGAGAACAGTCTCCGCTCTCGTGAACCTGGAGATCTTGTCTTTGTCTAGGGCATAACGGTCTGAGCTCCTTCGGCGTCCGCGGCCGTAGTGTGGGCATAGTTGAGGGGCATGCAGGGCTACTGCTGGCCATTTGGCCTGTGTCCCGTCAGTGGCAGCTGTTGATTGTATTGAAA
>NW_021332158.1:0-204 GCF_001605985.2 Dendrobium catenatum
GGTCAAAAGATGAATAAAAAACATCCTTCTACTTCTGTCTTGATGATTAACCATGAATCTCAAATGCAAATTGATGACTCTCCTGTTTTGAATCAAACTCCTAATGAAGCAAATATCGAGGTTAATCAAACCGACCTTCCCGAATCGACTATTCAAGAAGAGGTCGAATGTGAAGCTTTATCAGAAAGTGATTTCCCTCAAATC
>NW_021332159.1:0-203 GCF_001605985.2 Dendrobium catenatum
CAATCATCCACAATAGGATACACCTCACCATTCACAAGTTCACCATTCACATCCTTCAAAGAACCAGAAACTCCCTCACGAACAGGGGTATAATAAGGAGGCACATCCTCATGGGAATTTTCAGGAAGAATATTAGCGTTTCCCTTCTCACACTCCACGGCAGTAAGAGTAACAAACTGATCGACCTTTCCCACCTCTAAATT
>NW_021332160.1:0-297 GCF_001605985.2 Dendrobium catenatum
CATTTTCTTTTTCTTTTTGTTAGGATTCTTGTTTTTCATTTTATTAGACATGCTAATGGTGGATAACACACTTTGTGACACCAACCTAGTTTCATCCAATTTTCTATTCATATAGGTTAGTATTTAACCTTTCATTACGATTAAAAGAGCTTTTGGTGGATAATGTCCATCGTGGCATCATCCTTATTTTAATCCCGTTTCTCTTCCTTTAGGTTAGGATTCTTCCTTTTAATAGGATTCAACATGTGAGTGGTGGATACCTCTGTTTGAAGCACCATCATAGTTTAATCAAGTTTT
>NW_021332161.1:0-8046 GCF_001605985.2 Dendrobium catenatum
TCCACGGATGAGAAACTCTAGACAAAGAAGAAGCAGATTTATCCTTGAAGCAACCCTTGTGAAACTCTAGACAGAGAGGATCTTCAAAGGAGTTCATTAATTGCAAGTTGCCGACAATATCGTCCTGGCCGATATGGACATCGGCCTGGCCGATCAGTACAAATCTTAGAAGATCGGCCAGAGCATCGCTCTGAATGCAATCTGGAAGATTTTAAAATTAGCTTGATCGTCCTGGCCGATTTCATGATCGTCCCGACCGATCAGTTCAAATCAGAGGAAAATCGTCTAGAGCATCGCCCTAAATTCGAGCTGGCCGATATGTATCATCCTGAAGTAACTAAGGTTTTTGAATTGATCGTCCTGGCCGATCCTGCGATCGTCCAGGACGATATGATCATATAAATCATCCTTAATTTCTTCCATGATTTTCAGATCATTTAAGGCATAATTAGTGAATATTGTCCAGGCCGATCAATGATCGTTCTGGCCGATGATTTAAAAATACAGTATACCTTAATTATCTATGGCTGCAACTACTTTCTGTTTTAGGCTTATCGTCCTGGCCGATACATGTATCGTCCAGGCCGAATTGTTAAGGACGACTGCCTTAATTAAGAATCTTTATTTAGACTTTCTGTTTTAAGCCTGACCGTCCAGGAAGATGTAAATATCGTCCTGGCCGATATGAGTAAAAATAGAAATTCTAAGTCTCTCATGTGTGTGTGTGTGTAGGGTTACTTAGCATCAGTTTCTTTGACCATTATAAGTAGACTCAAGAAGTGAAAAAATAAAGTACAGACTGACACAACCCTAGACCTATGCATTCCTGAACTGGCTTCGTCTGTTCGTTCGATCTCTTCTATTCCTGAAAAGTTAGAAGAAACAGGCAGTCCAAGTGTTTGTCAATAATCAAAACATAAGCCATGAAAATAGATTTGCAACAATTAGAACTAATAAGGAATTGGAAGTCATGCATACGAATCTTTTTGGATTGGTTAGCACTATAAGTATAGGAGGCAAAGTGTTTAGATTTGTCATTGTTGATATTTTTTTAAGATTCACCTCGGTTAAATTTCTATTTCATAAGAGTGAATCATTTGATGAATTTAAAAACTTTTGTACTTAAATTAAGAGGAAATTAGGGTATGAGATTTTATTAATTCAAAGTGATAATGAAGGAGAATTTGAAAATGAAAAATTTATATATTTTTGTAAATAGCAAGAAATTGATTACAATTTTTCATCACCTAGAATAATCAACAGAATGGGGTAGTAAAAAAAAAGAACATTACCCTGAAGGAGCCTCTATAGCCATATTGGCAGAATACTCACTTCCAAAATATTTTTGGGTTGAAGCAGTTAATACAGCTTGTTATGTTCTGAATATGGTGAACTTTGGATCCAAGTTGAATAAGACACCCTATGAACTTCTTAAGGGGAAAACACCTAATCTTTCACATTTGCATGTTTTTGTATGTAAGATGAACATTCATAATAATGTCAAAACTACTTTAGGGAAATTTGATGTAAAATCTGATGAAGGAATTTTTCTTGGATTTTTAAGTGTTAGTAAATCCTATAGGGTTTTTAATAAGAGAACTTTGATAGTTGAGGAGACCACACATTTTATGTTTGATAAATCTGGCATTTTGGAAGAGCCAAAATTAGAAGAAGCTCATATTGAAAATATCTCCCAAGGATTTGAAAAGACAAAGTTTGAAGAAAATATAGAATTAGAAAATCCTTTGCCTAAAGAATGAAAATTTTCTAAGAATTACCCTAAGGAATTAATTTTAGGTGAACCTAGTGAGGGTCTTAGGACTAGGCATGCACTTAGAAAAAAAAAGTGAACCATTTTTCCTTTCTATCGATAGTTGAACCCACTAATATAAATCAAGCATTTTCGGATGAATTTTGGGTTGTTGCCATGCAACAAGAATTAATTCAATTTGTAAGAAATGATGTTTCATAATTAATTAAAAGGACTAAGGATCAAAGTGTTGTTAGAACTAAGTGGATGTTTAAAAATAAAATGAATAATTCAGAAGTTATTATTAGGCATAAGGAAAGATTGGTGGCCAAGAGGTGTAATCAAATAGATGGGAATTATTTTGAAGAAACATTTGCCCCTATAGCCAGACCTGAAGCAATAGGGTTTTGTTGGACTTTGCCTATTTTAAAGTTTTTAAATTGTATCAAATGGATGTTAAGAGTGCCTTTATAAATGGAGTGTTAAAATAGGATATTTATGTTGAGCAACCACTAGGTTTTGAACCTAAAAAGAGAACGTCCGGGATTTTAGAGAGAGAAATATAATTTTGAATTTTCGTTTGGCAGTAACTGTCGGAGAATCTAATAGTGGAGGATGATCGCCGACACTCTGCTGATGATTGTCCTAAGGATGATCGTGGTTCTTCGTCTAAGAAACTGATGCCGACAATGGTGGTGAATTGCGTCCGGCAGGGTCAAAAAATGGAGGTGGAAATTTTACAGCAATCTCTATCTTTGAATTCATCTTTGGTCAAGAAGAATTGACATGGATTGTCGATTTTGAATTCTAAATAGAGAGTTCAAATTCCTTTGATGAAACGTCAAGGAGCTTGGTGATTAAAGAAGTTTCAGAATCATCGCCCATGGTGATTAAACATGTGGAAGGAAAAGGTAAAGCTGTTGTTGACATGGTGGTTATGGTTACTCCTAACAGTATGAAATCATCCGTAATTCCATCTGATAATACTGCGTCAACTTCTGGAATGAAAATTTTTGTTAACCGGTACATGAATTTGAATGCAATCCCTGAACTTTGTCGCAGTGTGATAAATGAAAATTCACGAAAAAATGTTAATAACAATGCTCATTCTATTTTTGAAAAGGTAAATATGTCTGATGGAGTTAAGATGATTGATGATTTGCCTAAATTGGTAGATCCTAGTACTATGAATCCTTGGAGAAGAAAATAATGCATTAAATTGGAATTCAAAGAAGATGATGTGTTCTTATCAGATGATGGAAAGGCAGTGAGGCTCAATGTGGAATTGGAAGAGATGAACTCTAAAAAACTATCTAAATCTTTGGTTATCAAGGTTTTTTAGAAGGATTTACCTTCCCACATGGTGGCATGGGAGTTAAGGAAACAATGGAAACAGTTTGGACAATTCCACTTTACTACATTAGGAAAAGGATGTTTTTTATGCTCATTCTCATTGGAAGAAATGGTTTAAGCTATACACTCCGGAGGACCATGGTATGTTAATGAACACATAGTAGGAATGGAGAAGTGGACTCCTGAATTCAATTCTTCTTCAACAAAGGGACTTTCTTCTCCTATTTGGATTAGAATGCCTCACTTACCTTTACAATGTTGGGATGAGAAGAATGTAGCTTGTATTGCTTCAAGAATTGGAAAACCAATTATGTTAGATGGAAATATGTTTCAATGGGGAAGAAGATAATTTGCTAGAGTTTGTGTGAGAATCCAACTTGATCAACCTCTTCCTTTAGGTGTATGGGTTGATAGCATGGCTGGAAGGTTCATTCAAAAAGTGGAGCATGAAAAAGGTTTCAAACTTTTGCTTTTTTTCTGGGAAGATTGGACACATGGAGAAGGAATGTGTGCCTATGAAAGAAGTTCAAAAGGACTTGGAGGTTGCTCATGAAACTGCTGAAGAGATAGGTGTGGGTAGGGAACAAATAATCTTCAAAGAACCTTCTTATGGTCATTGGATTTTGGTAATTCTTCCATAGTAGTTAAAGATAAAAATTCTGTTGTTAAAGCTCTTCTTGTTCAGGAGAAGAGAAATTCTTCTAAATTTATAACAAATAATATGACTGCAGAGAAAGTTTCAGTTGATCTTAATAGCAAGAACATGTTTTCTATTATGCAGACAATGATAAGGCTGATCTTAATAATGATAATCCTTTTGTTGAAAGAAAAGTATAAGAGCTGGAGGTAGATGGAAAGTCTACTAAAACTATTAATAACCGAAAGGATTTGGTGGAGAATTCTGTTTATGGTGAAGTTAAGTTCAAATTGTAAAAAAAACTAAAATCTTTGGGGAATAATTCTTTGAAATCCAAAACAAGAAAGGGTGAAACTAAAAGTATTTATGGTGGGTCTAATCCCACTTCAAAGAAGATATGAGTTCCCTTATTTTTTGGAATTATAGGGGGGCTAGGAAAGTGGTAGCCTCCAGGTATTTAAAAGAGATTGTGAAATATACTGAAGCTTTGTTTATGGGTCTAATGGAAACTAAACTTTCTTCTATGCATCCTATGGAAGTAAGGAAATTTGTTGGTGATTTGTGGGATTCCTTTCTGTATTCTGCAATTGGTCTATCTGGCGGTATTATGGTATGTTGGAGGTATGACTTGGCTACTTTTGAAGTAATAGAAGCTAATGAGCAAGAAGTGGTGGGTAGAATTAAAATTAAAAACCATCAAACCTGGATGATAGCTACAGTTTATGGAAGTAGGGAGAACAGTAAAAGGAGGTTACTTTGGAGTAATTTGGAAAATCATTATGATGATAATTTTGCATGGATTATAGGGGGAGATTTTAATTGTATAATTTCCCAAAGTGAGAAGAGAGGTGGAAAGAAGTTTGTACATTCTCAAGGTTCACAAGACATGATCTCTTTCATGAGTAGAGGAGACCTATATGAAGTTGGCTACTTGGGTCCTAAATACACTTGGTACAATAATAAAAATGGAGGCAGAAGGATTTTGGAGAGATTAGACCGATGTCTTCTTAATTGTACTGCTCTAAATCTTATCCAGATAGCCGTGGTAAGGCATCTAGCCAGAATAGCATCGGACCACTGTCCAATCTCTATTAATATCTCGGCTCCCAAGATAATAAAAATAAGGAATTTTATGTTTGAAGACACATGGTTATCTTATAAAGCATCACATTTAGTAGTTCTAGCTTCTTGGAAAAGATATACTAGAGGTTCTGCTACATATATTTTAAATACTAAGTTCAAAAGAACTTTGAGATCTTTATTCTTTTGGAGTAAGGAAAAGCATAAAAATCTGATCGAAGAAAAACAAAAGCTGAAAAAGAGAAATTCTTGATTTATAAGAAGAAGAAGTAAATTTTGGAGGTTTATTAGAGCTGAAGCTTTGTTGTTTAAGATCTAAAATTGCAGAATTTAATAACACGTTGGGAAGACTAAGCATGTGGTGAAAGCAGAGGGCTAAAATTCAATGGTTGAAAGATGGAGATTCTAATTCCAAATTCCTCCGTGCTTTTTTCATGGCAAGTAGAAATGCTAACAAGATTAATTGTGTGAAAAATGAGGAAGGTTTCATTTGTGAAGACAAGTGGAGCATTGAAGAAGTGTTTATTAAATTCTTCAGCTGCAAATGGAAGTCAAGGAATTGTAGTTTAAACAGGTGGCCGGAAACTTCTAATAAACTGTATGATGAGGATTGCAATATTCTTTGTAAAGAATTTTCTTTGAAAGAGTTGGAGTATATTATCATAAACTTGGGATCCAATCGTTCACCAGGTATTGACGTCATTACATATTCTTTTACTAAATCTTATTGGTCAATCATTAAGCATGATGTTTGGGCTGCTATAAATGATTTCTTTACTTTTGGTTCTCTTTTTTCTGGTTGGAAAGAGACCAATGTGGTATTAATTCCCAAAGTAGAAACTCCCATGATTCCTGCTAATTATCGTCCCATTAGCTTATGTAATGGTACCTATAAAATTGTGGCCAAAATGATCTTAAACAGGATGAGTTTCTTATTCCCTAAAATCATTTCTGTAGAATAGAATGCTTTTATTAAGGGATGGTCAATGTCAGATCAGATATTACTTGCTCAAGAATTGTTTAACAAATTTAGACATTCTAAAGCTAAGAAAGGTTTGGTAGCTATCAAAGTTTATATGGAACAGGCCTATGACAGCATGTGTTGGTCTACATTGGAAAAAGTGATGGATTGGTTTGGGTTTCCTAAGTCTTTTTCTAAATTAATTTTGGAATGTGTTAATAATCCCAAATTTTCAATTTTGATTAATGGTGAAAGTTCTAAGTGGATAGAGGACAACTTTGGATTTAGACAAGGATGTCCTTTATCTCCTTTCCTTTTTATCATGTGTTCTCAATTATTGACAGAAGAATTTGGATATATAGGAAAGAGGATTAGTGTAAAAGTCAATCCAAATGGACCTATGATCTCTTACTTAATGTATGCTGATGACATTATGATATTCTCAAGAGCTAATAAGAAATGTTTGAAGAAAGTTGACAAAATCTTGAAGAACTATTATAGTTGGATAGGACAGAAGGTTAACTTGTTTAAATCAGCAGTTCCTTTCAGTAAAACCATGAAAAAAAGGGATTGTAGTTCCCTTCTAAAGGTTATCAATATTAAAATGGTGAAAGAAATGGATTATTTGGGAGTTAAGATTGCTCTTAGAAGATTGGTCAAATCAGATTTCAACAAACTCAATGTGAAAACTGCGGCTAAGTTGAATCTTTGGGGTACAAATTTCATTTCTCTTGCAGGAAAAATTACTTTGATCAATGCTTATGTTCTATCTTTGCCGATTTAACAATCCAGCCATTCTTTGATCCCTTTGGGGGTGTTATATGAAGTGGAGAAAAGGTGTAGAAACTTTCTTCGGAATAAAAGAGATGGAAGTTATGGAATGCATTATGTTTCTTGGAGCTCCTTGTGTAAACCAAAAAAATAAAGGAGGCTATGGTTTACAATCTATGGTGGAGAAGTTGGGACCTTTGAGATCTAAATTTGCACTGAATTTCATTATAAAGCCCAATACTCTTCTCAATAGAGTTTTAAGAGCCAAGTATAGAAATGTATTATGGAACAGTGCTAATAGAAGTTGTTGCTCTTCAACCTGGAAAATCATCCAGAACGGAGCAGAATTTTTACTTCCTGTTATGAGGTGGAGGATTTCTAATTGAGAGAATGTAGATACTTTCAAAGACATATGGATTCTGGATAAAATAATAGATAAATGGCCTACTTTTGTAACTATTATAGATCTAGAATGCAGTCAGGTTTTAGTTTTTATCACTGGAGGAAGGTGGGATATTGAGAAATTGAAGCTCTATTTTGGTGAATTCCTTATTGAATTGATCATCTCAAGTCCAATTCAGTCAAATAAAAATGAAGACAAGCTGGATTGTATCAAGAAGTTCTTTGGTAGATTTATAGCAGCTATTGTTTATGAGAAAAGATTTAAAAATAACAGGGAAGATGATAACATGAGCTGGAGAAAGAAATTGAAGCTAAAGCCTAAGATTAATATGTTTTGGTGGAGATTAAGTATGAATGACATTCCTACATTTGCATATCTTTTATAAAGGAGACTTGCTGGTTTTGGAGGTTGCCCGAGAGGTTGTATGGAGATGGAAGATACAGAGCATGTGGTTTCAATATGTTATTTGATTAAAAGGGCATTAAAATTGCTTGTTGATTGGCATTTTAATATTCCTGCATTTGATTGTTTAGCTGGATGTTATCAGCTATTAAATAAACTGGCTACTTCTAATCCTTTCATGGGAAATCTGCTTTGTTATCTTGTTTTCTACTGCTAGAATAGTAGAAATAAACTAGTTCATGGAGGGGTAGATGACAGTTGTTTTACCATTGCTTCAATGTCTAGTATTCAGACTGTATCATCTTTTGATTCTTGTTTAATCAGGAAAAAATTGGGATGCTAATAAGCTGTTTAAGCTGTCTCAATCCTCTTGGCATCCTCCTCCTCCGGGTTGGATCAAGGTAAATATTGATGCTTCAGTTCTTCCTGATAACAGAACCGGCATTGGAGGAATTTTCAAGGACTGTAAAGGCCGTGGGTTAGCTGCTTTTGGATTTCATTGTCTTCATTGGGATTGCTCACAAATGGAGCTATTTGTAATTCTGGCATTGAGAGATTATATACAAGATTGGAAGCTTGAATTTAAATGTATTGTGATTGAGGGTGGAAATTTTAATGTCATCAAGATCTTTCAAAACTCCTTTAAAAAGCCGGTGTTTGATGAAGAATTTCTAAAACCAAAGGATTTA
>NW_021332162.1:0-213 GCF_001605985.2 Dendrobium catenatum
GATCACAATTTTTCTGCACCTAGAACCCCTCAACAAATCGTGGTAGTTGATAGAAAAAACAGAACATTATTAGAAGCCGCCCGAGCAATGTTAGCAGAATACTCACTTCCTAGATATTTTTGGGCTGAGGCGGTTAGCACTGCATGTTATATTCTAAATAGGGTGAATGTGAGATAAAATTTAAATAAAATACCCTATGAGTTGCTAAAAGGT
>NW_021332163.1:0-250 GCF_001605985.2 Dendrobium catenatum
AGGCTTTGAGGCTTAAAAGAACAAAATTGAGCTGAGGCGTGCCTCTTATTGCACAATTTTAAGCCATGATTGAACCCAAATCGATGTTGATTTGATTCAAATTAGGTTTGACAAGGCTGGTATGAATCGATCAAGCTTGATTGAACCTAAATGGGTCTAATTTGACTCGATTCAATTCGATCTGATTCAAATTAGGCTCGACGGGATTCAATCGAGTTGATCGAGTCCGGTTGGGCTTATATCCACTTGA
>NW_021332164.1:0-473 GCF_001605985.2 Dendrobium catenatum
CCACGAGTCCAACGAGCCCAAGATCGCCCGAATCCATTGTGTGGATTGAGGTATATCGCAAACCCTAGTTTAGAACACTTAGGGGTTAAATAGCGTTCCAGAAAGTGCTTTTCGAACCAAACAAATGGTCCCCCATTAATTCTCTTCATGTCTAGATGCTGTGCTTAAAATTTTATGTTGATTAGTTGAGTATCAAGCGAGAACGAGAGCAAAAACGCCCTAAGCTTTCGGTGTTCGCCCTAGGACTCGGCTTACGCTTCTCTGACCGTTGATCGGCTGATCAACGGTTCGGATTCGGCTGTTCGGCCGCCCCGTTCGACCGTGTATCCAATCGCGCGGTCAATTGAGCCGTCCGACGGCATCACAGCCGTTGGTTTCAAACCGCGGGCGATCGGACGGCCACACGCGTCGTCTGACGTGGTTAAGTCAACCGGCGTTGATTTCCGCGCCGCGGCAATCATTGCCAATGATTG
>NW_021332165.1:0-417 GCF_001605985.2 Dendrobium catenatum
ATAATTGCCCAGCCATTCGGCGAGCGGCGCGTGTAAAGGAGCGCTGACTGTGTAATGGCCGAATTAATAATTCCATAAATTCAAGGGAACTTCAAAAAATCATAACTCCCTTCACACTTGTCCAAATTAGGTGTTCTTGGGCTCATTGGAAAGGTCTCAGGGAGATCTACAAAGCCTTATGGTTCCAGGCCCTGGTTAGGTCAGTGTTAGGTTTAATTTTAGTTTAAGCATTTTATCAATTTCTTTAATTACTCTTTAAATTCAAGTCCACCAGGCTTGGAATTTTGGGAGATTAAAATTGAACATGTCTTTGACATGTCCAAATTTTATCTCTCATCTTAAGATGTTTAGGGCACTTTCCTCAAATTTTAAGTTTAAGTGTCATGGTTTGACCCTTATATTCAAAATGGGGTATAG
>NW_021332166.1:0-1079 GCF_001605985.2 Dendrobium catenatum
GATTACCCTTAGGTTAGGTACAATATGGATGTTCACACAGTTTTCTGCAGGTGGCCACGCTCATGCAGGGCAACAAAAAGGGGGGCTAAGATAATAATAAATATCAATTGCTATAAATGCTTGCACAGGTGCTTCAGCTACTAAAGCCCCCAAATAAAAGGAGCGTGGCCAGTGTGTTTACCTTCTTTTCTGCATATATATAACCGCTTGGGAATAACCTTTTTTATTTACTGCTTAGGATAACCCTGCAGGTGAGTCTAGATTTTATTTTCAAATAAATGTCATTTATGGAATTATTAAGTGTTGTGAAAGTTAGATTTTGAGTTGGGATACATAGGTTCAAAGGTTGGACTCCGAAGAGAAAAGGGTGCCCCTTAGGGGAGTACTCCTTTTCTATTTGGAGATCCAAATTTGGACCATACTTCTTCCCTATCCAAGGAGGAAAGAGTGGCCTTCCCCTTAAGGGAAGTGCCATCTTATACATTTGGATAGTCTGCTACAAAGAACCAAGGAGCTTGAAGAAAAAATGAGCCCAAGGAAGAACAAGATTGAAGACTTGAAGATTGTGAATATCCCACTCAAAACTACTTGCCTCATTACTAGGTTTACAATCCGGGTTGTTGTCAGTGGTGCCCGGCCACTTTACTTTCTGCAAAATTCTGGTTTGTAATAAGCAAGGCAACTTTGCCTATGGACATTTATTAATCTAATTCTGGCCTCTCTTTAACTTTCAAAAAATCCCAAATGGCTAGCCAATTGATTTTCTCTTTCGACCGAGAGTTGTCCTCAACTGTTAATGATCAAGGGAGCACTATCATCTTTGGGATGGGATTCAGAACCCTTGAGCTCTCCATGGATGGACACCAGATTGTTAGTTTGGATGCCAGTAAGGAAGTTCCCCCTGTGGTTGAGTTAATTGTGGGATCTGCACCTACCTTGCCAGTAATTAGTGATGACCAGAAACAGTCTGAGCCAGTTGTTGAGCCCCCCACTGAAGTCAAATCTGTTTTTGAGGAAGGGTCTAGTTATGGACTTAGCTTCACCACTAAGAATCAGAAGAAAAACTATTTGAGGAGACT
>NW_021332167.1:0-252 GCF_001605985.2 Dendrobium catenatum
GGAGTGGATGTGGGTCAATTTGATCAAAACATTATAAACTTGGTTTACGTGTTCTTTCTTTTTCGTACTTTACTTTTATCACGCCCTGAAAGGTAAAGAGTTTTATTTATATTTTCTTTCTCTTTGTTTTTTTATGTACAACCAATATTCATTTATTTACAACGAGATCAATTTGACAACTAGAGCTGATTAATTGCATTAAAAAAAGAAATAAACAATAGAAAATAGAATTATATTACTACTGTTAATATT
>NW_021332168.1:0-334 GCF_001605985.2 Dendrobium catenatum
TAATTTGGCTTCATAGATTTTTTTTTCTTTCTCATTAACATTTCATTTTGGGACAATTTTTTTATGCTTTTTAATTCAACTTTATGATATAAATATTTTTTAAAAGTAAAAAAAAAAAATTAAAAGTTGTCCCAAATGAAACCTAAGAGTCTCGTGTTGGATGACAATATTTTTTATAAGGATGATCATAAAGCTAGTGCATATAAAGTAGCTTTTTTGAAAATTACTATTGGAAGCAACTTTCTAGTATAAAATTTATTAAAAGTAGTGGTCAAATAAAAATTATGATTGTATTATGAAAAGAAAAGCAATAAGAAAGCTGTCCCAAATGAAG
>NW_021332169.1:0-281 GCF_001605985.2 Dendrobium catenatum
GTCCATCCCCCACCAAAATTTTTTTTTTATCCACCCTGAAAAAAGAAGCTGGATCCGCCCCTGCGCGGCGCGCTCTCATTTGTCTCTGAATTGCCCGGTGACCGCACAAAATAAATTCTCCTTCATTTAAGACAATTTTCTTACTGCTTCCTGCATCAAATCTTTAGTATAAAAATTTCTTAAAAATAGCAGAAAAAAAAAAGTGGCATAGGAAAATCTGCTAAAGCAGATTTATTCAAATATGGAATTCAGAAACAATCCCACCAAATAATGGATTTTTA
>NW_021332170.1:0-296 GCF_001605985.2 Dendrobium catenatum
CGGTGTGGTGGAGTCGCCGGGTCCTTTGACACCAAAGTGAACTTCTTCTTTGGTGAACTTCCCTCGAGAAAAGCCTTAAATCCGATGGTATTAAGATGCAAGCCTGCCGGAGCAACCGTGTGGAATCCTTTCCACACTCCCTTTAGTCCCCCCTCACAGGATCTTCTCCCTCTCAGACTTCACCCGGTCCTCACTCCCTTACAAGCTCTTTCTTTAAGTCTCCCCCACAAGAACGAAGCTACAATGGCTGCCAAAGATACTTACAAAAGTGCCTTGACAAAGCTTAAATAGAAGCT
>NW_021332171.1:0-292 GCF_001605985.2 Dendrobium catenatum
TTTTGGAAGTTTCCAACTTGATTTTGCCTTGAGATTTGTGCCCGATCAAGATAATTTTTCAATGACATATCAAACCCGAATCCAACCCATAAACTAATCGAATGACTCGAAGCTAACTAATTAACCCGTTTTGGTTAATTTTTTTAGTAGTTTATGATTTATAAAGATTATGATATTTAATTAAAAATAAGAAGACTATATTCAAAGCTAGGGAAGAGAATTGTAAGATGGAGATGTGACCTGGCTGTTGTTGAGGGAGCTTGAATACCGAGGTCTGTGAGGGAAAGAGTCT
>NW_021332172.1:0-258 GCF_001605985.2 Dendrobium catenatum
GAGATAATCAAGTGACTGTAAGAAAGTAGACATGCGTCTTTTCCAAAAATTAAAAGGAATATTGTCAAACAGTGGAGGTCTAGTGATAGAGTAACCTTCAGGTGTGTTTCGATTTCTGAATGTAGCCATCTGCGTTAATCAAAAGTAGTTCAAACTTATGATTTTAAAATGAGGCTCTGATATCACTTGTTGAGTCTAGTAATTAGGTTGTTAAGCCTAAGTTAATGTCTCAAAGGCTACCAAGAGGGGGGGGGGGAA
>NW_021332173.1:0-3075 GCF_001605985.2 Dendrobium catenatum
ACGAAAAAATCAACTCCTTCCCTGGACTCAGAGATATGCCATAGCAATCAAGCTAGCCACTGCACTGAAGCATCTCCATGAAGAATGCTCTCCTCACATAGTGCACAGTGACATCAAAGGAAGCAACATTCTGTTAGACGATGAGTACGAGCCGAAGTTGGGAGATTTCGGAATCTCGCTAAACGGGGCGCCATATAAAGCTGTTGGAGCGAGCAAGCAGTACTCAGCGCCGGAGTGTAAGCCGAATTCGGCTTTGGACGTGAAGGCTGATGTTTACAGCTATGGAGTCCTTGTTCTTGAGATTTGCAGGGGAAGAATGCCAAAAGATACTGCGGAAGGTTTTGTGAGTGAGGTGAGTGAGATGGAGTCAGAGGATCGGTTGCTTGAGGCTGCAGATGAGCGTCTGGGTGGTGGTTTTAATCCGGAGGAGATGATGAAGCTGTTGAAAGTGGGCTTGGCTTGCACCGTTGTGGACAGAGAGAGGAGGCCTACAATGGCGTGGGTATTGAAAGTACTCAATGGGGAGGTGGAACTGGAGGAGATGCAGAAGAGGGAAGCAGAGATGGTGGAGAGTGTTGAACGGCGTGAAGAGGCCGCCGTCGTATCAGGGTTAAGCGGAAGCACTGACAGCAAGGGAAAGGCCAAGGTTGTCCAGTAATGGAGGACGTATACTATAGCTTAAATGCTTGCTTACTGTGTTTTGCTGTACAATTTGCTGAACACCGGTAGTGATGCATATTGCTTTTTCTTTTTTTTTTTAGGGCCAAAGAATTCTAATCAGCTAGACATTTTGAGCATTCTGAAAGCCGAATTCTTAGAACAAAATGTTATTTTTGCAAACGCACTTCAAAACTCTATTTTTTCTGGCCATGGTCCAAACATAAATGATGAAGTAAGGTTGATGGTTTTCTCATATTGAACATGGCTTAGGTTATTAAGTTTATTTTTTTAAAAATAAAGGTTTCGTTTGGAATAACTTTCTTATTACTTCTTAAAGCAATTTTTTAGTACAAAGTCAAGAAATTGAATCCTCCATCTAGATTAATTTGAGAATAGAAGTGGTAATGAACCGCTAACTTGCCAAAAATCACTGAATTCCCATCATTATCAGGTTCTAAGCTAGCTCTTTCGCCTCCACAATTACCACCTACCTGTACATGGAAAGACAGGGATAACTATGGTTTAAGGAGAGGAAGAAGAGGACAAAGAAGACGATCGAGCAAGAGCAATCAAAGTTTAATCTTTTTACATGAAGGGAGAAGAGATAAAATGAACTTACTATTATTTATGAACATAAGATTTTTAACAGATTTTAAACTTACTTTTTGATCTATATTTTTGCTTCTTTGTGGATATTTTGTGTTTACTATTCAGTTTGTTTGAATTTGACATTTGATATATTGATTGCTTGTTAATTGTGCAATTCCATTAGTGTAAGGGCTTTCTTAATATTTTGTGTTTGTTAAAGTTGTTGTTTTATTATTGCAAATTTCATTAAAATTTTAGAACTATCTTACCTTTTTTTAATAAATATCTATAATATTGTTAGAGATGACATGTGTCAATGTTACATGTGATGATGAGCGATAATAACATGTGCGTTAGCATTAGTATTGATGATGTGTATCAACCTTATTAGTGATGATGTGTGCCAATATTGTTGGTGATTGCAAGCATTAGTATTGATGTTAATGACATACATTGGCTTATTAGTGATAGTATGTGCGATGCTGTTGTTATGGCTAGAGATGATGTCAACAAGCACTAGCATTAATTTCAATGATATGCATCAACTTTATGGAAATGACGAGTCTTGATATTCTTAGTGATATGTGATGATGAATTTCGTAGGCATCAATATTGGTGTCAATGGTAGTAATATATCGATCTAATTGATGATGATGTGTTTCTTCGTTGTACGTAATGGTGGGCGATAAAATTGGTGGACGGGCATTAGCATTGTATTAATAGAGGCATCAGTCTTAGGTTTTGTTTGGGACGGCTTCCTTACCGCTTCTTAAAGCATCTTTATAATACAAAAATTTAAAATTTTGTACTAGAAAGCTGCTTTAAGAAGTGGTAAGATAGTTATCCCAAAAGAAACCTTATTAATAATGATGGATAATAAAGTTGATTGGCATATACATCAGTGCCAACAACATGCATTGAACTTATTCATAATTGCATGCAATGATGTTATTATGTAGAAGTTATAGTGGTAGAGATATGATTATTGGGCAGTGGTGGTCGAGCGATGGTAGTTGAACAACAGTAGTTTTTGATGATGATTGTTAAGATCGATCGACAAATAATGTTCTAGACCACTTTAGATCTCTAAGCTCTCTCCTATTTCAAGTCTTTTCGAAGAATGGAGATTTATTTAGAGTTTCTTTGGAGTTTCATTTTGGCTAAAATCAACAATCACTTTATCAGATATTCCATGTTGATTCTTTTAATCATAGATCATTCATGAGGAATTTAAGTGCCTAGTAATCTCAAAATTGAGTAATTTTCAGTTCTATGGATTTCTCTAATCGAGACGATTGTTGTTAATCTAAGCACACAAAGTTTGGAAATCAATTGCTCCGTCAAATAGTGTCATGAGATTTCTAACAAGATTTCAAGTGCTTGATTTGAGAAGAATTGGCTGCAGATCTGAATACTTTTGGTGTGATTGGGATCATCACGTTGAAACATTCGTTTCAACTATAAATTTGCTGAAATCAAAATTCGACTTATCCCAAATTTAAATTTGAAAACTTATAATTAAGATTTAAACCTAATCAATTTAATGTTCTGATGATTTAACAATTAAAAATTTAAATCTTTTTTGTAATTTGCTTAATATAGATAACTTTTATTTAGAATTTTTATACCTTTAATTTCTATGAGCAGATTTCTGAAATTCTAAGAGTATAATTTCAAATTTACGTAATCACACATATATAGTAGCAAATCTGAATTCGAATTGTTCCCTGATTAGTTGGATGTCTACTACTTCACGTTGGAAGATGGCGCACAGTTTGTCTGGACCACTCATTTGGAAAAATTATTAGGTGCGGAGTGTGCACCGTC
>NW_021332174.1:0-232 GCF_001605985.2 Dendrobium catenatum
TGGAAGAAGACCTGTCCAATTTGGGGCAAGTTACTCTTGCATTGATTTGTTCAGTTTAATGTGAATTATTTTTGCAATTTTCCTAGCTAGTCCAAGGGTCAGTTGATCCAGCTCAAAGCATATTAGGCATTGGTAAATTCAAATCGTGCTAAATTAGATTTTGTTTTACGATCTGTTTGGTTCATTTTATATAATACTTTATCTTGGTATTAATGCCATGCAAATAGCAGTG
>NW_021332175.1:0-322 GCF_001605985.2 Dendrobium catenatum
ATCCAATGATCATGGTAGGTAGTGCTTGGGGCTTGGTAGACCTTTGGTTTACTGGCACGATTAGTCCTTGGCTGCTGCTGGTTCACGGGTTGGCTTATGGTCCACGGTTCTGGGGCCTATGGTGATGTGTGGAGGAGGTTGGTTCGTTGGAGTTGAGCTCATTTTCTTAGTTGCTAGCTCATTAATGATGAGCTAAAGTTTAGTAGCTTATTAATGTTCTAAAGGTAAGCTCATAAGTTGGATTCATTATTGGAGTGGTCTTGCCCTTCTCCTCCCCTTTTCTTTTTTAATATTTATCTTTGTCCCATGGGATTCCGTGGCT
>NW_021332176.1:0-210 GCF_001605985.2 Dendrobium catenatum
ACAATTTTATTTTGGATTATTTTGTTTAAATTGCTCTCTTTAATTTCTTAAAGTAACTTCATCGCATGCTTGTTTCATATCACTTATCCTAACAATCTACTAGTTTTTAAGGAAAGAATCTGAGTAGTAAGCTATTTTTAAGAGATGGTTGGCCATAATTTGAAATGATATAAGAAATTTCGGATAATGTTTCCTAAATTGATGCTTTAT
>NW_021332177.1:0-366 GCF_001605985.2 Dendrobium catenatum
AAGTTGCCGACTTTATCATCTAGGACGATAATAATATCGTCATGTACGATCAGTTCAAAACACAGACGATCGGCCAGAAAATTACCCTGAAGATGATCTGGACTATTGAAAATTGGCTTGATCTTCCAGGACAATCTCACGATCGTCTCGGACGATTAGTTCAAATCAGAGAAAAATCATCCAGAGCATCGCCCTGAATTCTAGCTGTTCGATCATGATCGGCCGGGAGCAGCTAAGGGTTTTTGAATATATCATCCTGGCTAATCCTGCGATCATCCAAGACGATGTGATCGTATCAATCATCCTTAATTGCTTCCATAATTGCTGGATCAATTTAGGCATAATTGTGCCATATCGTCTAGGCCA
>NW_021332178.1:0-247 GCF_001605985.2 Dendrobium catenatum
CTGTATACAGAATTTACATAATTTTTCCTGAAAATCAAATAATACCAAATTCGCACAGAATATAGATAACAACATTGCAAGACTTTAATTCTACTGCCACAACATTTAATCTCATCACAGAAAAATACAGGCAAAATAAAACACCGTCGAACTCAAAATACCCAGACAAAAATCTCTAGAAAATAACCAAAATGTGCACACTCGGCACGTAAACAACATACGGAAACTTACGCGGTAAAAACTGAAC
>NW_021332179.1:0-362 GCF_001605985.2 Dendrobium catenatum
ATTACTTTTTAGTTTCATACTTTGAGATGATTGTGTACAATTTGAAAAATAAAGTAAAATATTAACCTATGATTAGTTGTGGCATTTAAATAATGCTAATAAAATAATTTTTGATAGTAAGATTCAAGGTCTCAAGATTTTGGTTGTTCATGAGAAAGCTAATATTACGTAAATGTTCTAAAGTATGTGTTTGGAATATCAAAGGGAAAAAATTTCTAATAGTAAAAGTAATTAGTGGTGGAATCAAAATATACAAACAAAGACAAAAAATACAAAAGTTTACCATAAAAATTATGTAAAACCTCATAAAATATATAAAGGGGCCTGCAGGGAGTCTAAGAAAGTAATATATGATACAAATA
>NW_021332180.1:0-250 GCF_001605985.2 Dendrobium catenatum
TTTCGTTCTTGGAGTTTGGTGACTTGGGCTCTAGCGGTGTCTAGGGGTTGGGAGAGATAGATTCTCCTCTCGAATTGAGGATCAATTGTATCTTGCTATTTTCTTCCATTAGTTTGATTATTGCAATAAAAACTACTATTTTGCTTGTTTTTCGCTTGGATTTGTGGATCGTTCTTTGTTTTTTGTCTCTATTGTTAGAATTTACTTGAGATATTCAAGTATTTCCTAACAAAATGAAGTAAAGTTGTAT
>NW_021332181.1:0-415 GCF_001605985.2 Dendrobium catenatum
AGGTACTAGAGTCGATTCCGGAGAAATTGACCTTGAATAATGAGGTCAACAATCTTCTCCAATGGGTTTAACACAATGAGATTTCTAGGCTTTCCTAATCAAAGGGGAAGAAGGTCCCAACTTGATTCAATCAATCACACGTGGTTCAATCAGCATTCAGTCGGTCTAAAGTAGAGGAAACTAAAGAAAAAGAAAGAGGTAACGCATCTCAAGCAAGCACGAGGGAAGGAGGGAGTTGACGTCATCTCTCTGACGCGGATGGGTAGGATTTATAGCTTCCGAAAGAATGGAGAGCTTACCCATCAATAAGATGTATAGAGGTACACTCGTACCCATCACCTTAAGATCCTAAATCTATAAAAGATGTAGTGTCGTACGTGGTGGGAAAAATTGTGTCACACCACGCAGATTTTGA
>NW_021332182.1:0-714 GCF_001605985.2 Dendrobium catenatum
TATTTTCCATGAAACCTTATGAAACGATCTTAGACATGTATTCCAGATTCATTCAAATTGTAAACTGATTGCATGCTTTAGGAAAAGAATTTTCAAATTTTGAAAAAGTTAACAAATTCTTCGTTATCTACTGGATAAGTTTAATGCCAAAGTAGTTGCTATTTGTGAATCAAGAGATTTGAATGATTATTCTATTGATAATTTGATTGGCTCACTCATTGCGTAAGAGCAAGGTTTGGGTCAAAGACTTTTGGATGCAGGTGAAACGATTGTTCTAAGAACTAAAGATACAGAAAGATATAGCTTAGTTGGTGACGAATGTAATAACTAGACAAGCAAACCATAAAGCTCATCAAAGTATAAGAAAAAGCGGATAAAAGGTAAAAGTGGTAAGGATGTCCATATTTCTTCTGTCGTTATTTGCTTTTGATGCAGGAAACTTAGACATATAAAAAATCAGTGCCTTAATTTAAGAATTCTTCCTACGAAAGAAATGGGCAAGGTGAAGCAAAATTTAAACTGGGGAAATAATGAAAGGCAAAAATTCTCATGGGCAGATATGGTTTCTGAAGCATCGGACCATGAGAGAGATAATGGTTAAAAGCCTTTTGTGTTTTTGTGTTGTGTTTTTATTTTTATATTTTTCATTTTTATTTTGTGTTGTGTTTTATTTATTCTTTGAAATTTTCATTTTCGTGAAAGTTTTTTTCTAAT
>NW_021332183.1:0-583 GCF_001605985.2 Dendrobium catenatum
AATTCTTGCAAACTATTAATATTTATTCATTTTCTAATCCTTGTAAATATCTCAATCAACTCTCTTTTCCATTTTGAGTACCCAAATTCAATGTAGTTGATCTAATCTTAGTTTTAGACAATATACCCTGGCCCATGTTTCAGTAAAATTAGATTAAGTAGTGGTGCATCACTTGCAAGTAGCATCCTTGCCACTTTTCTCCACTGGCATCTCAGTTACAAAGTGATATTAAAACAAACACTTGTTACTATAATCAGGTTGCATCGTCGCATTGCACTTCCAAGGAGTTCCCTAAACAAGAAAATTTCAATTTGAACTCATTTCATAATTTTTTCATAAGCTCGATGATTGACGATCGACCTGACATCAACTTTGAATCATTCTCAATTGAGCTTAGGACCACTATTGGTGGCTTCTCAGACATGATGACCATTTTTTTTAATTGCATAAGTGAATATTAAATCTAAAGCTAGTTATTTGAATCTTCAAAAATAACATTTTAGCATCAACTCTAGTACATGACCAATTTACCCCTAAGCTTGATCAATAATAAAATCACTGCAAATTAGTTATTAATATTTAT
>NW_021332184.1:0-250 GCF_001605985.2 Dendrobium catenatum
CATAGTAGCTCTGTGTTTGTGTGTCTGTTGAGTTGATGAGTTGATTAATTTGGAAGATTCAGTTTAAGAACCAAATTCCAAAGCCAGATCCTGGATAAGAAGGTTTTGTCGCGATCCGGCTCGGGCGGGATCCGTCCCCGTCGGGTCGGGTCGTGACAGAAGAAACAAACCACTGTTGCCCGCTCCTCGACGGAGGCTGAATATCGTTCTCTCGCGGCTACTGCTGCGGATATCATCTGGATCCGTCGAC
>NW_021332185.1:0-1485 GCF_001605985.2 Dendrobium catenatum
GATATTTTGAACAGTGCAAATCGGCCTGGCCGAAGCTTTGATCGGCCTTGACGATGCTTACAGAAAATCACCTGGAGCAAATCTGGGTAAATTCTGGAGCAAATTCTCAACTGATCGTCCCAAGACGATCCCAGATCGTCATGGACGATCCTGGAGCAGATTTTGATATTACAAACACTAAGGAATACTAATCACAATTTAAGGAGTTAGAACGAAATGCTTGTAAGATTGATACATAATAATCACTTACGTGAAATAAATAAATTTTAAAACTCACCCGAGCTTTCTTTTGGGTTACTTTTTGTTCTTTTGTGGTAGAAAAAAAATATAAGTAAATAGTATGATTCATTTGATGAAATAGGAAATCTTTTTATTTTGTGCTCTTGTAATTTTTTTGAAAAATACTTATAGAATATCATATTATAAAATGTTTCTAGCAAATTGGCTTTTAAAATTTTATTAAAAAAAAGGAAGGATAAATATTGCCTCAATAAATTTTAATATATGGCTTCTAAATAACAAATAATGGAGGAAGAAATTAATGCCTATGATTTCTAATCATTATTAACACTCTCTCCATACAAATCACAAAATTTTAGTTGCACCTAAGAACATACATGTTTCGATATATGGAGGTAAAAGTTTTGTAATGATGTCTTCCACCCATTCATTTATATTAGAGAACTTTAAGATTATTGTGTCACTTGATGGCACGTTCGGGTTACGATAATATTGTATAGCAACTGGGGTCAGAATCAAAACAGAACAGTGTCACATAACATCCCATATCTGCTACAACGAGTGGGACCAGAATCCCTCCCACACCTGTATTGGGTCGATGAGTTTGGGACAGAATATACAGGCCCCTTATCACATATCACAGAGTGTAGTTTTTAATATATAAGGTTGGGTTGAGTGGGATTCAAGCTCAAATTTTCTCTTGCCTGTTGTTCGCAGAGAGATGAAAGAGAACAAAATGGGCACCCAAAGTTGGTTTTCTTGCAATAATGAAAATGCTTAGACATTTAGAGTATGACACTGTAGGTTTTAATGGAAGACTGGAATACTTAAACCTATAATTATTTAACTCTACCATCAAATAAACAACTAAAGCTATTACAAAATTCAAATAATAAACCAAACATAATTTATTTCATCAAAATTTATATACATTAATCTAGATAAAAAATTACATAAATCAAAATATTTAAATATAAGATTACAAGAAAATAATACCATTGTTACTAAGAACACAAAGATCGTGCCACAATATCTGATATAGTCTACTAGGCTTTTACCTTTCCATGAAATATTAGAAAGAACTAAATGGCCACAACTAGCTCAGTAGACTTGCTAACTTGACGCATCATATATATCAATAACCAAATTGAAAAATAAAATGCAAATTGGTGAAAAGGAAATAATGAATAAATAAAGCACAATTAAAATGGTAAAGCATAACTTTGTTTATGTTCCAATACATAC
>NW_021332186.1:0-232 GCF_001605985.2 Dendrobium catenatum
GAGAATGAGGAGAGGGTGGTGGGGGTGTGAATTTGTTTTTTGTTGTGGTGAATGAATTTTGTAGTGTTGTTGCCAGATTTCCTAATTTTGAATAGCATTTTTGTTAGCCCTATATATTTATGCTTCTTCATTTGTAAAATTTGAAAAAAATATAAATATATTATTAGCAAATATCTATTTGCGCTTTAAGTGCACTATAGTTATGCTTTATGTGCGTTATAGTTGCACTTAA
>NW_021332187.1:0-484 GCF_001605985.2 Dendrobium catenatum
TAAGATTTTTTTTTCTAGATTTGAAAGTTTCTTTTTTGTTTTCTGTGCCTTCTCTCTTTTTGATAATGTCAAAGGAGGAGAACATACTTATATCCATTGTTTTCTTTTCAAAAATTTAAAACTACAAAAATATTTTTATCTCCCCTATTTTTTAAAAGTGTTATTCTAGTGAGGGGGAGATTAGGAGAAATTGTTCTTTTTGAAAATTCAAATTAAATTGTTTGCCGTCATCAAAAAGGGGGAGATTGTTGTGGATCAATGGTTTATGATTTTGATGATAGCAAAAATTCCTTATTTCTCTACGATTGCCTTATATGCTAACGTTTCAGGTCCACACGATCAGACTGCAATCTGGAACCAGCTCAAGATTGGGTAGACTAGGTCTGTGTCAGTTTGTAATCTTTTTTCTTTCTTGAGTCTGTTGTATTTAGTGTGGTTTTAACTTGATAGAAATTCTCTTGCTCCCTATATGATTTTTGTTTTT
>NW_021332188.1:0-855 GCF_001605985.2 Dendrobium catenatum
CTAGAGTGAGATAGTTTTATATTTTGTATTGACGAAGATCCACCACATATAAAAAAGAGAATAGTTGTAAGTGACTTAAGAGTTTTTTACATGAAAATTTTGAAAAAGAAAAACATGGGGCCTAGCCCAATTAAACTTATTTCAGAAATATTTGTCATCAATTACAAATGATGCCATTTTTCATGATTGAGAAATAAGTTGATGCAATATAATAGGCATCATTAACTTTCTACTAATTATGGCTATAAATATGCAGGGTGATGAGGGTTAGAGGATTGTAGTCGGGTGATAATGATTTGAGGACCGTAGTCGGGAGATGGTGGTCTAAGGAGTGTAGGTGATGATGGTGATCAGAGGAATATAGCGGAGCGATGATAATTAAAGGATTGTAATAGAGTGACAGAGGTTAGAGAATTATAGTTAGGTGAGAGAGATTGAATGAACATAATTGGTTGCAGTGGTCGAAGGATTGCAGTTGCATGATGGTGGTTGGATGATGATGGATAGAGGATCATCATAGGGGATAGTGATCAGATGACCATTGTTAGGTCATGGTGATTGAAGGACCATAATCGGACGATGGTGGTTGGAGAACTGTAGTTGGACAATAGTAGCCAAATAATGGTGATCAAGTGGTGGTCAGCAACAATCAGGTGGTGTTTTGATGGTGGCTATTAGATGTTAGTGGTTAAACCAAGATGGTTGATGATTGCTTGACAATAGGGGTACAAATAGATTGATTGGGTGGTGGTCTAATGGCGGTGATCTATGCCCGTCCAACATTGCCAAGTTGGTGGTGGCTTGATAATGGGTGGTTCAATGATGGTGCTTAGGTGGAGCTCAAAGATTTTTCAA
>NW_021332189.1:0-204 GCF_001605985.2 Dendrobium catenatum
ATGGGCTAGACAACTAGATGACTATTTTGAATCATGCCAAATCCCTGAATCCCACCAGGTTAGCATCGCTAAATCTCACCTCAAAGGCCAGGCTCTTCAATTTTGGACAAGATTAGAAGATCATAAAGAGTCTCGCGGTGAGTACCCAACTTGGAAAGACATGAGATGAGATCTTAACCTAAAATACCGACCATCTACTAGCGA
>NW_021332190.1:0-215 GCF_001605985.2 Dendrobium catenatum
CGACTTACTCAGAGCAAAGCTCCCGACTACGTGGGGGGACGCTCTCATTCTCTCCCGCTCCCTCTCGGCCTCTCTCTCGCGCTTCGCTCCCGCTCTCTCTCTCTCTGGATTTCACACGCCCGAGATCTCTCCCTCGCTCTCGATCGCACTCTCTCGGGTTTCAGGAGCCGAACTCCCTCTTTCTTCCTCTGTTTTGGACCGAACCAAGAGGGATC
>NW_021332191.1:0-353 GCF_001605985.2 Dendrobium catenatum
TCAAGGGAAGCCAAAATATGATTTATTTTGGACATGGCTTGACCCCCCCTTTGTCTACATCAGACTCCCCTTGTTGCGAATTCAGCTCCTGATGAATTATCTGTTGGTTCCCTTGAGGCGGTGCATACTGTTCATCGAGCTCCTTGAGTTTTTCCCCAAACCTCTTCAGAATTTCCTCTTGCTCTTTTTCAAATTGTTGTTGTAGATACATTTTGTATTTTTCAAACTTTTGATCACATAGGAACATGTGATACTGCAATTTGTAGAGACGATCTTGAAGTGGATCTGTTGAGTCACCTTCTGTAGGAATCCACCAGTCCAACGGGAGTGGGACATTAGGATCATGTTGCTCG
>NW_021332192.1:0-425 GCF_001605985.2 Dendrobium catenatum
AGGAGGAGGGGGAGAGATCCACTAATCAACATATGTTGCTCTCTAAAATCTTGTACAAGTTGCTCTCCAAAAATTTTAAACTCCCCAAATCCCTTATACAAACTCGCTCAACCTCTCCAAACAACTCTACCCACTCAAAATTGAACTTCTTGCAAGCTCTCCAAAGCTCCCTTATACGAGCTCCTACAAATACTTGTGAATTATCCCCTGAACTACTGTAAGCATTACTTGCCTGCAAACAAGCAATCAAAAATCAGTGCATCAGAAATAAAATAAATCAATACGGGAAAGTGGTAAGTCCAACTACTGCAAGTAAAAACAGAGTACTAGAAAGCAAGAAAAAGTTAAGTACGAAAAAAGCTAGTGTAATAGTGCTGAAAAGACGGGTAAAAAAAAATGAACTACTGTAGTAAGGAAAAAAGACT
>NW_021332193.1:0-212 GCF_001605985.2 Dendrobium catenatum
CCAATTTTGAAAAGCTAAAACACTATCTCCAAAAACACCAAAATCTAAATGTTTGAAAAGGGTTAATTATATGGAAGGCCAAAATTAAAGAGCAACGTGTAAACAAAACAAAACAAAACAAAACAAATAAAAAAAAACAAACTAAAATCAATACAAAGTGAGCACAAAAACTTAGAAAAAATAAAATAAAAAGACACACAAAACTAATATTT
>NW_021332194.1:0-224 GCF_001605985.2 Dendrobium catenatum
GCTAGTAGGTAAAAATTTAACATTATAGCCCTTATCATATTGCTGACTTATACTTAACAAATTATGCTTTAAGCCTTCAACCAATAACACATTGTCTATGAAAAAGTTTTTCAAATTTCCAATCAAACATTATCCGACCACTTTCTTTGTGGTATTATCTCCAAGTGTAACTTTGCCTCCACTCCTGGCTTCCAGCTTTATGAATTGAGCAGTATCTCCAGTCA
>NW_021332195.1:0-1529 GCF_001605985.2 Dendrobium catenatum
GTTTCTCAGTTCTGTCGTGATCTCACTATTCTACATGTTGTTATTGTTGTTGTAAATTTAACATGGTATAGAATCATGTCAATCATGTCAACATATCCTTATGTCAATCATGTCAAAATATCCTGACATGATTCTTTTTATTGTTTTCAATATCAATTGCTCCTCACAATTATAGTTCTATTTTTCATCCCCCGATCTGATTTAAATGAGAATTTGTGGAGGAAAAAAGATTCATATAGCCAACCTCATTTAAGTAGTGAGATAAAAGCTTGTGTTGTTATTGCTATTGTTGTTGTTGTTGCTACTGCTACTATATAAGAAGTTAAAATTGTTACACATCTCCCAATCTGATTTAAATGAGAATTTGCGGAGGACATAATGGAAAAAAAAGATTCATATAGCCAACCTCATATAAGTAGTAGGATAAAAGCTTGTTGTTGTTGTTGCTGCTGCTATATAAGAAGTCAAAATTTGTTACATATTATCCTTATTAAAGTTAGTATTATTCTCACTATTGTGATATATTATATAATTAACATGTAATCTACAACAGCATCTACCCAGATAATGACAACTATCATTAATACAGCATTTGTTGACTATTAGATAGTGTTATCTTAATGTCCTTATAGAGTTGGTTTAGTTGAATAATAGAAAAATTAAAAAAAAAAAAATTATCCTAATACAATAGTTTCAATAGTGGTCTATTCATTACCAGTTTTGTGCTGACTTAATTTTTGTTTCTTTCAGGCAGCAATATGTTGCCGGGCATTGGGTGCTCGTACTGGACTACCACAGAGGGACGATCCGCGTTTGGCTCCATTCCTGCGTTAGAGTAACATTTAAGGTTTTGTTTGGAAATATTTTCTTACTGTTTTTTAAAATAGCTTTTTAGTATTAAAATTTTTATTTTTTTATTAAAAATTTGCTTTAAGAAGTGGTAAGAAAGTCGTCCTAAACGAAGCCTAAGTAAAAAAAATAATTGTCATTCTATTGTGATGCAAAATATATTAGGATAAGCATCAAAGCTGTTGAATTTATATTGAGATTAGTGTAATTTAGAATGTTATATATATATATATATCATTATTCTCGATGTGAATTCAAGTGCTTTGAAGCTCTTTTTAATATGATTTGCAACAAGATATCTTGACATGATTTTTTTTTTCGACTTTAAGTTCAGCACAAGAATAATTTTGCAGTTTTTCATGTTTTTTGAATTTTATTATAGGGCTTAATTTAAGTTTCGTTCGTAACAGCTTTTTTACTTCTTTTTAAAGCATCTTTCTAGTATGAAAATTTTAATTTTTGTATTAAAAAGCTGTTTTAAAAAGTAGTAAGAAAGTTGTCTCAAACAAAACCTTAATTGTAAATATTTTAGAAGTTGTTAAAATTATGACTTGAACCCCGCTTGCGTTAAATTTGTGTGTTGACACTTATTATTAAATAAAAAATGTCTTCTTCTTTTTTTTAAAGAAAATGCTATATTTTCACACTTATAACTTAAAGAAAAAATTATAAAATATTGG
>NW_021332196.1:0-391 GCF_001605985.2 Dendrobium catenatum
ACCTTGCTAAAAGCAAGCAACTGTCTTTTCCTACTTCAGTTTCGTTTACAAATAAACTGTTTGAGCTTGTACATTCAGATGTATGGGGTCCTTCTCACACTACATCAATACAAGGCTCTCGGTATTTCGTCACTTTTATCGACGACTATTCATGATTTTGTTGGGTTTTTCCACTTACTTACAAATCTGAAGTCTTTCAAGTATTCACACAATTCCACAAATTTGTCCAATGTCAATTCAACACCAATATATGTACAATTCGCACAGATGGTGGTGGTGAATACCTAAACAACAAATTCAAAACTTACTGTAAAACAGTTGGAATTGTTCATCAATATACTTGTCCCTATACACCTGTTGGTGGAATTTTGAAAACATATTTTAAAAATAT
>NW_021332197.1:0-1189 GCF_001605985.2 Dendrobium catenatum
AAAAATTACACACTCTCTCTTTCTCTCTCCAAAATTGAGAAGAGAGGGGTTTTCTCTCTCTAAACCTCTCCACACACTTCCTTATACCTCCTAAACCCCTCTCCATGCAAAGCCCCATCAAATCCTCTCTTTCCCTCTTTCTCTCTCTAGAAAGATAACACACACTCTCTCTTTCTCTCTCACCAAAATTGAATAGAGAGGGGTTTTCTCTCTCTAAACTTCTCCCTCATTTTCCTACACCTCCTATTCCCTTTCCATAAAAAATCCTTTCTTTCCCTCTCCTTCCCTCTCTTTCTCTCTCTAGAAGAGAGCTCTCTATCTCTTTCTCTCTAGCCTTTGTTTTTAAATAAAAAAGTCATACATGATTAATTTTATTGCACAAATAATAATAAAAAATTTTAAATTATGCATCACAGGTTTCCCACTGTCGTTGTCATTTTCCATCGTCGCCTCGATTATTGCACACCTAAGATAAAAAGCCAGATACTAGTATTTAACATTTATATGCATGAAATAAGTACTCGTGATCGCTTTTGTTAGCGAGCGAGAAAACTTAAGTACCCATGACCGCTCTTATCGGTGAGCTAGGAAATTTGTATGCATGAAATATAAGTGCCCGTGACCGATTTTTTTAGCGAGCAGGGAAATTTATTATTTGTAAAAGAATTGTTTAATTAAGTACCTATCTATGCTTTTAGGCGGGGAAAATATTGTGCTTTAAACATGTTACTTGAAGACCCCGTGACCGCTTTTGTTAGTGAGTGGGGAACGAGACTGCGGCCGTAGTGTTATTTGATACCTACCATGACTGTCTTTCCTGGTAGGCAGGAAGGCCTTACACACTCTTATGCAGCTCTCTACGCGGGGACGACGCCGGAGTGCTGCAAAAATTTTCAACTAAACCTATGACTTAGAAAATTTTAAAGAGATTCAGATCCACCTACAAGCATATACATGGTGTTTGTGGAGATGCATTCAAATGAATAACTAAAATTTGAACTTAAATGAGAACTTAACTTGAGCTCAATCTGGACATTAATTGAACCTGCAAACATTTGACTCAAACTTGGATGAACTTGAACTCTAAATAACTTGAATTGTAATGGAGCATACAAAGCCAAACCTTGGATTGATGAATGAACAATCAAGATTTAAGCGAATCCTAATCATTCCAGTGGACATAAAAGAG
>NW_021332198.1:0-912 GCF_001605985.2 Dendrobium catenatum
CAATCCTAGCCCTCGAAGAACTCCCAAAAGTTTGTCGAACATGTTTCCCACCAGCCATAGTGAGGAGTTAGCAAGAAAACACAAGAGGGGAAGGGATGTGAAGTGAAAAACATGGCTGGAACGGCCAATATTTAAATAAACGGACATATCATCCAGGCCGATCGCAGAATCGTCCAGGACGATATGGTACAATAATTACGTACAGGCCGATTGGTCAAAAAGGCGGTCCAATCGTCTGGGCCGATCAGATATTGCTCAGGATGATTCGACATAGGCGATCATCCCGAGGAGTCAAGACGGACGACCGTTGAAAAAGCAGATCGTCCGGGCCGATTAAGTGTATCATCTAGGACGATGCACAATAATTGATCGTACCGGCCGAAGTTGAAATGTTTTAAATTTATGCCACGTGTATCGTTTAGGACGAACAGTGGATCGGCCAGGACGATTGTCCAATAATGAATCGTCCGGGGCCAATTTTAAGGATTGAAACGTGCTGACACGTGGATCGTCCAGGACGATCTAGTGTATCGGCCAGGCCGATGACCATAAAATGCATCAGCCAGGATAAAATATTTTATCGGCCAGGATAATCATCAAGATTAAAATAGAGTTCGATCAGATCGTCCAGTACGATAGAGTATCGTTCAGGACGAAGAGTTATAGCAAGCACAAAAAAGTTCAGCAGATGGAAATTTGAAGAGAATTTGCCCTATCGTCCAGGACGATAAAAGTATCGGCCAGGATGATGTAACTAGAATTTGAAAAACAATGAAGGATGGTGATGATCAAAGCCCTCAAAAATAAAACAAAAAGAAAAGCATAAGAAAAGAAAAACGAACAAAAAAAAACTAAAAACAAACAATTTGAAAAAGAAGCCAACTATTTTTTTTATGTTAAATATATATATAT
>NW_021332199.1:0-205 GCF_001605985.2 Dendrobium catenatum
GTGGCGGCCGTCGTCCAATGGAATTCTCCCTTCTTAAGACAGTCAGTTATGGGAGCTACGATGGTGCTAAAATTTCGAGTAAACCTCCTATAGAAAGTAGCCAATCCATGAAAACTTCGAACATCCCGAATATTCTTAGGTTCTGGCCACTCATTTATAGCTCGCACATTTTCTGGGTCCGCAGATATTCCTTGAGTTGAAATGA
>NW_021332200.1:0-251 GCF_001605985.2 Dendrobium catenatum
ATTTTGGAACCCGGACCCGACCCGTTTTGGAAACAGGTTGGATCTAACCCGAAAATCCTGAGTAGGGTTCGGGTCGAATTTTCGTATCGTGTCAAATATTGACACCCCTAAACTAAGCTACCCCACCTAGTGAGTGAAAAGGCTTATAGTTTTAATTATTTTAGTATAAATAAACCTAAATAATTGTATCTTTAACGGATTTATAACAAATAATAGCGTTACGGCCTTACGGGGGCGTTCTGACCATTTCG
>NW_021332201.1:0-341 GCF_001605985.2 Dendrobium catenatum
CCAAGTGTCGGCAGAGAACCGGACCAATGTTGTTGAGCTTCACTTGGAGCCTTCAAAGGAGATGGGAAGAAACAAAGAGATCTTCTTCTTCAAGTAACCTTGTGAATCCCTCACAAACCCCTCACTTGATCTCTCACTCTTCACTCTTATAATCTCTCCCAAACTCTTACTCTCAATGATCCCTCTCAAGAGAAAACAACTCCAAAGGTACTTGTGATAGTTTTTAGGACTCCTTATATAGAAAGGACATGAAAAACCGCTCAAAAAACTAGTAAAAACATGTTTTTCTGTGCACTGGATCGTCTTGTACGAAATTGAGTTAGTACGGACGAACTGAGTAA
>NW_021332202.1:0-223 GCF_001605985.2 Dendrobium catenatum
GTCACCAGTCAATTATATCAATCAGCTCAAGTCCCAACAAACAATCGAATCCAGTACGGCGAAAGATCAATTGGAAATCAAATCACAATGAAATCATCAGGCCAATAGAAATCAAAGAAATCAATTCTACGATAAATCAAATCCATACGGCATTCAATCAATCCATCGATAAACGGCACGACGAGTCAATGTACGGCACGACGAATCAATGTATCAGTATATC
>NW_021332203.1:0-234 GCF_001605985.2 Dendrobium catenatum
AAATTTGGTTCAAAATTTCAATTGGAGCCAATCCCTGCACTTTAACGTACAAAGTCCCCCAGGACGTACTACAGGTCATTTTTCGTCTAAACCGCTTGATCCTTCTATTAAATTAGTTCTTAGTCTTTTTCTAAATCTCGATATGATTGAATCAAATACATATCTTATGCTGTCTTTATGTAAGAGGAAGCTAAGTGGATGGAATTTGAGATAAGAATTTAAAGCTATTGTTCA
>NW_021332204.1:0-1002 GCF_001605985.2 Dendrobium catenatum
AGAGAGATGACTAGGTTGAGAAGAGATAGTAGAAATCTTCCCCAGAAATCTGATTTGATCTCAGATTTTAGTAATATTGGAGGGAATAATTTTGAAAATGATTTCAAATTTCAAAGGAATTAAGCAAGCATTGAATGAAATGAGCCATTAAGACGGGCTCATATGGTGATGGCCGGCGGCATGCATAGGTGGAGGGATGGGTTGAAAAAACTAAAACTGAAATTTAATTTCAGCTTAAGTAAATTAGGAGGGAAAATTGAATTCAATTTGAAATTCCGAAACGGTCAAGCCATTAATTGAGCAATTAATGGGGAATTGCTCTATGGAGGGGGCGGCGGGTTCTAGAGAGAGGGGGAGTGAGGGGTTTCAAAACCTGAAATTAAATCTCAGGTTTTGAATGAAAATATGGGGGGAATTAATTTGAAATTGATTTCAAATTAGTGGGTAATCAATGCCTTAATTAATGCATTGAATGGGGCTTCACCTAGGGTGAGGCCGGCGGCTTCATGGGGGGGAAGAATTGATGTGGGAGCACTTGAATACTTCCAAATCAGCACAAGAGGATTCAAAAAGTTTTAGGGAGAAATCCGTTTGAATTTGAGCTCCATCATGAAAAACGGATTAAACTTTCCTAATTTGGAAATTCCAAAATTGGAAAGTTTTTTAAATCCAAATTTTGAAATTTCAAAATTGGGAGTTGGGGAAGTGGGAATGAGGCCGATGGTTGAAGCTTACCGGCGGGTGGTGGACGGTGGGGTGGCCGGCGGCTAAGAAGAGCTTGGGGCCGACGGGTTTGGGGAAAAGGGAAGAAGAACGGGGTGAAGGGGATAAACCACGAGTCACGGACTCTTCCAATGACTGGTGGGTAATGCTTTTGCCCTCACTTGGGCTTTCTCTCTCACTTCTCTCTAGCTCTCATGCAAGATGAGTAAGAAGAAACACCAAATCAAATTTCATTCAATCAATCATTAACCATAATACAAAGCATGAGACCCCTATAAA
>NW_021332205.1:0-238 GCF_001605985.2 Dendrobium catenatum
CCTTGCCTTGTCCTTTCCCTCAGCTCTCCAACCACTCAAGGGACAGGTGGAAATCATCCAAGAGCCCCTCAGTGAATCCCAGCCAGCCATTTTGATCAAAGGACATTTGAATAGGGTGAAAACCCACATTTTGAGCCATGATTCTATCCTTATCATTCTCTCACTCAGTCCCTCTGATCCAGAGCTAATCCAACCCTCAAAAACCTCCTCCAGGCCTTCCCCTAGCATTTCCAAGCCT
>NW_021332206.1:0-1096 GCF_001605985.2 Dendrobium catenatum
AATTAAAAAGTTTTTTTGCCTTTTTAAAGAACTTAAGTTTGGATTATCAATTTCTGAGTTTCTAATCTTTTCTAGGCTATGCATTGTCAAATACGATTCTACTATGATTTTGATTAAATCCAAGAGGTAACTTTATCATTTTTAAGAATATTTTATTTTTCTCACTAGATCAATAAATATTTTTTGTTCATTTTGTTTTTTGTGCATATTCTTTTTTTGATAATGTCAAAGGGGGAGAACGTAATGTTGAATTTGTATCATTTTTTTCTTTTTAAAAAATTTAAAACAACAAAAATTTTTTTATCTCCCCTATTTTTTTAAAAAGATTTATTCTAGTGAGGGGGAGATTAGGATATATTACTTTTTTGAAAATTCAAATTGAATTATTTTCCATCATAAAAAAGGGGGAGATTGTTGCGGATCTATGGTTTTTGATTTTGATGATAGCAAACATTCCTTATTTCTCTTCGATTGCCTTATGTGCTAACATTTCAGGTCCACATGATCGGACTATAATTTGGAACCAGGTCAAGATTGGGTAGACTAGGTCTGAGTCAGTTTGTAATCTTTTTCTTTTCTTAAGTCTGTTGTATTTATTATGGGACCTATTTATTTGTAACTTGTAAGATTTCCTGCTATTCTCTAAAAGATTTCTATTTTAGGTAATATCGGCCGGGATGATATGTCCAAAAATCAGAAACCTTAATTAGGGCATCCTCATTAAGACAGTCGTTAGAAACATATTGGCCTGGACGATATTCTCAATTCAGAAAGAATCAGCCGCCATAATCAGTTTAGGTATTCTTTATTTTAGGAAATCGGCTAGGACGGTATTTATATCGTTCAGGACGATCTAACTCAATCATTCCTAAATTGATATGGTATTATTTGGAAATCATTAATGGTTGATTGATACAATCACATCGTATGGGACGATCTTATGATCGGCCAGGATAATGGCCTGGACGATTGACTTCGGCCAGCACTAAATCAGGGCGATGATCAGGATGATTAAAATAGGTTTTAAACTAATCGTCCAGGACAATCTTGAGATCAGCTAGGATGATATAACCAATTTTCTTCTGATCGTCTCAAA
>NW_021332207.1:0-286 GCF_001605985.2 Dendrobium catenatum
TTGGAGGATCTTGGTGACTTACCTCAGCACAAGAATGTTCTTTCTAGGGCGAAGAAGTTTACAAAGTTCATCTACAATCACTCTTGGGTCTTAAGCTTGATGAGAAAGTCTTAAAAAAAGAAATCATTCGCCCTGCAACCACTAGGTATGTTCTTAATTTTGTACATTGCAAATCATTCCTACTGTATGTTCATAGTTCTTACATTTGTGCACTGTGAATCTATAGGTTTGCCACCTCCTATTTGACACTGCAGAGCTTGATGGAGGTGAGGCAACCTTTGGAAGC
>NW_021332208.1:0-215 GCF_001605985.2 Dendrobium catenatum
TCGAGCGGGGGGAAAGCAACCTGTGCATCTTTAAACCGCCACCATCGAAGCCCGCGAAGGTACGAACTCTTTAAACTCAGATTCTCGCGTCGTTGTTTGCAGCAGACCGGAAAAACTCCTATGCATGCCTTTATTGCGCGTGGTAGGATGGGACGCCAATCTGATGTGTACGACGAAACGAGCAATCGCCTAAACTCTACTTCGGTGTTCGTGGC
>NW_021332209.1:0-566 GCF_001605985.2 Dendrobium catenatum
ATGTGTTGGTTGGTTTAATTAATAATGTTTGGATTATGATATTTATTATGATTAATAGTTGTAAAAGAGAAGAGTTTAAAATAACCTCCTCTTATTCATGATGGCAAGTTAAAAAAAGGTAAGTATAATTTGAATTATTCTTGCCTCTAATTAAGGAGAAATTATTCCGTGAGGAATACGAGTTGGAAGAATCGTCTGAATTTTAAGTGTACATACAGTGTGTTTTGTGTTTTGTACACAGTGTGCATATTCATATGTCTGAACGGTTCTTCCCGTCCGGACATCGCAGAATAATTTCTCTTAAAGCTTCGTTTGAGACGATTTTTTTACTGTTTTTGAAAATAATTTTTAGTACAAATATTTTTTGAATTAGAAATTTTGTACTAAAAAACTGCTTTAGAAAGCATTAAAAAAGTCGCCACAAATAAAGCCCAAATCGTAAAACTTCAAAAATTGAAATTTATCACGATGGCTAGTTTGATCAGCAGAATCAAATCCTTGTTTTTTTATTTTTTTTTAATAATTTTATTATTCGCATTTATAATTTATTTCTTAATTTCTTTTCT
>NW_021332210.1:0-399 GCF_001605985.2 Dendrobium catenatum
ATGATACTCAATAATGTCATACCAACCGGCTTTAATTCGTCCCAATCTGTTGCTGACGTGGATCGTATTGTACCAAGAAGAGGAATCGTATAATACGGTAGGTCATTATGCGGGATGATTATCGTACCGTACGATGTACATCGTACAGTCCGATAAACAGAGCTGAAATCTGCCTACTGGTGGATGTATGTAGATTGTGATATATCGTACGGTATGATATAAATCGTACAGTACGATGAACAGTCAATGTTAAGTGTTCGTGTGGTGAGTGTGTGGTGATCAGGAGCAGCCCTAAAGATTTTTTTTTTGGTGTTTTTATTTTTTTTTATTATTTTTTTTTTAAACTTTTTTTTATGCATTTTTATCTATGACACCTAATCTAGTCCTCAAGGTGCTAAA
>NW_021332211.1:0-278 GCF_001605985.2 Dendrobium catenatum
TTAGAGCTCCAACTTAAGATGTCTTTTCATCAGAATTGATACGTCATGCAAAAAATTATCTTGATCGGACACGAATCTCGAGGCAAAAATCAAGTTGGAAATTTCAAAAAATAAATCCGGGAGCACCTAAACTCCGATTTCAGCGAGCTTACAGTCAAACTGAGCGTCTTAGAAATACGAACTCAACGACACCAAATTCAACTCAATCTGAGCCCAAATCGAGCACCCGAAGCGCTGTTGGAAAGTTCGTACCACAATTTGAGTTGTCAAACGGCCTC
>NW_021332212.1:0-438 GCF_001605985.2 Dendrobium catenatum
ACAAAAGACAAGAAAAATCGCCCAAAAACTGCAAGTTATCAATTCTATACGCAGTGAATCATCCCGTACGATCGTGGATCATCCTGGACGATATTACTTAAAAGCCTTGAAACGACCCTATTTGTATATGTGCAAGAAATATTTTCGTACAAGCTGATCATCCCGTACGAACAAATTTCATCCGGTGCAAACGGTTATAACAAAGTCGGCTCCAAAAACAGCAGAATGATTATAGAAAAACCGTCCTAAGTCGGTTATATCGTCTAGACAAAAATATGTTCGTCCGGACAAAAATCTTACAGAGGCCAAATCATCCTGGACGATATTTAATTTCGTCTGGACGAAATTCTTACAGAGAGCAAATCGTCCCGAACAATATTTAATTTCGTCCCGTCAAATAAGACTTAGAAAAATTTTTCTAGCCAGTTCCTATTCGTT
>NW_021332213.1:0-231 GCF_001605985.2 Dendrobium catenatum
GTCCACCACAGCAAAGGGTTTCCAATGTCCTTTCAAAATTCACCAGAAAATGCCACCAAAACAGCCCACAACTTCACTAAAACAGCCAACAACTTCACCAAAACAGCCAACAACTTCACCAAAACAGCCAACAACTTCACTAAAACAGCCAATAACTTCACCAACAGAACTAGAAGAAAGATACAGGTGGAGTCGAACTTGCGTAGAGAAGAAAGAGGTTAGAAGCCGAGA
>NW_021332214.1:0-397 GCF_001605985.2 Dendrobium catenatum
CAAAAAGATCCATGTGAAGAATTTCTAAAGGTTTACTGATTCTAAGATCCTTATTGGACTTAAAAGTGGACCTCACTTATTTTCCTAATTGACATGCATCATAAAGATGGTTCTTAGTAAAGTGTAGTTTAGGTATACCTCTCACCAAGTTCTTTTGGGTAATCCTCCTAAGATTTTTCATACTAGAATGACAAAGTCTCCTATGCCAAAGCCATGATTCATCAGAAACAATTTTTAAACAAAAAGCAGTATGAGATTTAATAGAATTCAAATCTAGCATGTAAACATTGTTTACCCTTTTTCCTTTAAAAGTTTTCTTTCCCATTTAGGCTTAAAATTCAGCTAGTAGGTAAAAATTTTACATTATAGCCCTTATCACATAGCTGACTTATACTTA
>NW_021332215.1:0-703 GCF_001605985.2 Dendrobium catenatum
ATGGTCTTCTGACGATGACGATTAAACAATGGTTTAGCAATAGTTCTCAAGTGGAACGTTGAAATTTTTTAGGCCTATGATCTTTGTAAACTGTCAAGCCAAGGTCTAAGCCCCCAAATTCTATTTTCATGTAGAAACTACAAGTCTATTTAAAGATCTCTGAGAGTAGCATGACTTGTAAATATAGTCAAAATCCAGAACACTTCATCGAACGGTCTGTATAAGTCCCTCAATCATAGGTCATTCTTTTAGCATTTAAGTGTCTTAATGTTGTCATAATTAGATGATTTTTGGCTCGTTGGATTTGTCTCGTTGAGACACTTGATTTAACTATAAGCATGTGAGGTTTAGAGATCATTTGATCTTTTAAATAAAGTCCTAAATTGTCTATTACGCTTATAGTGATTGATCGATGCTCATTCGGGCTCAGACTGAATCGCATTTAGTGTTGATTGGTTCATCTCATCGAGATGTTCAATTTGATTATAAGTTTATTGAAATCAAAATTATAAGTCCAAAATTATAATTCTAATTTTTTTTTTTAAATACATCCAGATTTGTACCCAATTTTTGATGATGTACCCAATAAATGAAAGTAAAATAATAATAATAATAAAAGCTAAAATCATAGCAGAAGTTTTTTTGGGATTTTTTTTTTTTTGGGAAGTTAAAAAACAACTTATAGATTGCCTAATTTCATAAA
>NW_021332216.1:0-402 GCF_001605985.2 Dendrobium catenatum
TTTGCTTACTATCTTTTGTATGGTGGCCTCTATGATGCTTTTGTTCTTGTGAATTTAGATGGGAGCTATGATTTTCTTTGTGTGGATGCTGAGGTTTTGTCCCAGTGTGCTCTCTTGCTTGGTGGGGTTTGGGTGATTTTGTCGTGATGCAGTCTTTGTATGGCTGCTATGTCTACTTGTTATGTGCTGGTCCCAGGGTCTCGGGTTTGCATTTTCTAGATATTTTTATGTGGTTTCCTGGGGGTCCTGACCTGAATGGTATTTATAACATGGATTTTTGTCTCTGGCATATGGGGAGTAATCATCTTGCTGGTTCTTGGGTGGTTGTCTTCCTTGCTATGTTTTGGACTATCTTGCAATTCATGTATAATTCTAGCTCTATACTCTGCTTTATAAGTGAGA
>NW_021332217.1:0-227 GCF_001605985.2 Dendrobium catenatum
TGTATTACTTTTACTCATTTTAGACAATTAAGCTCCATTTACGCTGATTGCTTCATGTTATCCTCATCATTTTTCGAATTAACCTGTTGCTCATATGCTACTTTGAGATCACGTATTCTCGTGAAATAGTAATGTGTGAGATGGTGGTGCATGTAGGGGTGTTAATTATGGTCAACGGGTCGGATTCGGGTCGAACTCGGAACTGACTAGACACTGTTTGGGTCAAC
>NW_021332218.1:0-226 GCF_001605985.2 Dendrobium catenatum
AACATAACCACTATAAATTTTGTGTCTTTTTATTTTCTGCTATTTTTTATTTTTCTATTTTGTTATTATCAGTGGTTGAAAATTTGTCTTTTAAAATTACTAAAAAATTTCATCATTTTAAACACTTAAAATTCCAATTAACAAGAGATAAAAATTTTAAATTACCAATTCACCCCCCTCTTGGTTAGCCATTGGGACATGAGCTTAGGTCTAACAACCTAACTCA
>NW_021332219.1:0-226 GCF_001605985.2 Dendrobium catenatum
TGATTTATACACCTATTCGATCAAGCTTTCTAAATAAAACACAAAAGAATCCTCATAATCCATGTAATAATCACTATGACAAGAAGACATTTATGCATAGATATAGAAGGACAACTCAAGCAAACTTTATTCTCAGATTTTTTAAGAAGAAGAAGAAGTATAAGGAGAAGAAGAAAGGGAAGAAGGGGAGAAGCTCACATTGCAAGTGTAAGGAAGCCGGCATAGA
>NW_021332220.1:0-286 GCF_001605985.2 Dendrobium catenatum
CAATTCTACACTAGCAAACAGCATGCAGAAAAAGCTCAAAAATCCGACACACAGCTGCAGAAAAGTAAACACCGGCCTATCCTAAAATTAGAGTCGGTGATCCTAGCAAACCATCTAAAGTGTGTGAGATAGGTCGTGTGGTTTTGATATTTCCTAAATAGGATATTAGGTTAAAGTTATTTGAGATTCGATTGGTTGAAAGACTTAGGGAAATTTAGTTAGAATTTAAATATTAATGCTTTAAATGGATTTTAAAATTAATTATTCATTATTTTTTGGAAATCAC
>NW_021332221.1:0-237 GCF_001605985.2 Dendrobium catenatum
GCACTTCGGTCTACTTCTTTTCCTACAATTCTAAATTATAGGAAATCTCCCAATTCTCCTTCATTTGCCTTGCCTCAAATTAGGCAAGTAAATTTGTTCCTTTGAACATCAAAAGTTTAAGGAACATTTGTGGATTTGCAACTCACAAGTTGCATGTTTCCTTCTCTTATTTCTACAATCCAAAAAAGGATTGTAGGAACTTTTCTTATTTCATTGACTCAAATTGGGTGAGTGAAC
>NW_021332222.1:0-424 GCF_001605985.2 Dendrobium catenatum
TGTTACCAAGAAACATGCTGATAAGGTTTGGGTTGGCTCTGTGGAATCGGGGTATATACAGAATGTTAAGTTTGATGATATTCCTAGCTTTTGTATGCACTGTAATTCCTTAGGCCATGCTAAGGAGTCCAGCCCTATTTTACATCCCAATCTTAAAACTTCTAAACCCGTGATTGCCCAATGCGAGTTGCCTGTGTCGACTATGCCTGTTGCTGCAGGTGTATCAGATGTTAATGTTGTGCTAGAGCCGAATGTGTTAGGATCGGATGAGCCTGTAGTTGTCCCTTGTGGGGAGATGGTGTCACAACCCAACCCGACCGGGACGGATCCCGCTCGCATCGGGTCATGCCCAAACTCAAACTGACTGAACTGATTCCAGGATCTGACTTTGGAATTTGTTTCAGAACTTTCTTCCAAACATTTA
>NW_021332223.1:0-405 GCF_001605985.2 Dendrobium catenatum
GTGCATAAACTTGTTCATAGTTTGTATAATCCTTATATATAGCGTGTATAAACTTGTACATAGTTTATCTTGTATAGAGAGTGTGTATAATTTATAAATAAACTTGTATATATTATGTATAATGCTTAGAAATAGTATATAGAATGCTTGTATATAGCGTGTATAAATATATATTACTCCTGAAGTAAATATAAGTTTGTTTTCCATAGCACTATGAGTTCTTCTTTTCCTTTACTTTCTAGTTTATAATTCTTAAGCAACAAAATTCTTCATCCAAAAAGGAAGAATGAGTTCATTTTACCTCAGGGTTATGGAATCCTACTCAAACAAAATACGCTACCCTTAAAAAAGAAATGTTAGCTATTGTTAAACTATCAATAAATTTCAAGATGATTTACTTAATAC
>NW_021332224.1:0-252 GCF_001605985.2 Dendrobium catenatum
GCCCACAAGTAAAAATATGCATAAAAATGTGCCACAAATATTAAAAAAAAGGATACGCAAAGCGCCACATGTGGTAATTATTCCTTTCCTTAATTTTTTAATCTTTTAATTGAAATTAATCTTCTGTATGATTTTATTGGGTATTGAAAATTCGAAGTATATAAATTTTATATTCATCCTTTTTGCAATGATATTCTTTTGTATGATGTTTTTTATAATTCTTTTTATTATTGATGTTATATCTCTTCTTAA
>NW_021332225.1:0-245 GCF_001605985.2 Dendrobium catenatum
GAAGAAAATATTTTTAAGGGCATAATGAATAAAATAATAATTTATTTTATAAAAAAATTGGAACAATTTTTTAGTACAATGGGCCTCAAAATTATTGAATTTGCCTTGAGATATGTGCAATACAAATTCTTTATATTTGACACTAATCTCAAAGCAAATCTAATGATATCAAAATCCATCTCCATAAAAAAATTATATCAGCATGCATATCCTGCTACAGAATTTTCAAAATAATATCAGAGTTC
>NW_021332226.1:0-2239 GCF_001605985.2 Dendrobium catenatum
AGTTATACTTAATAAACTTCATCATATACCTTATTATGGTTCACTTATTGCATTTGCATTTTTGCCAAAAAAGTATGATTTATAGAAGCAGATCAGTATCGATGTCGAAACGCCTTTCGCTTCCTCTGCTAGGGTTTCTGCCGTCGCGATGAGTTTTGGCATTTTGGTGGCTTTTCCTTCCCGTTTTTCTTCAGTTTTTTTGGTGTTTGCCTCATGTCTTCCATTCGCCTTCGTGATCCCGGTTTTTTAAAGGGTGCTGCTGCGCCTCTATCTTTTAAAGATGCTTTAGCTGGTATTTCTTCTACTTTTTCTGAGTTATGTGTTTCTTCTCATCGTGGTTTGCGGGCTCTATTGATTTCTGAGGAAGAAATTCGTTCCCTTGCGGCCCCTTTTGATTTCGCTTTGGTTGGCCATTTTCCATGAAGGCGTCCGCCGGTTGACGCGATTTGGAATTTTTGTTTTAATTTAAAGCTGATTGTAGAATTCTCGGTCACTGTTCTTAATCACCGGAACGTTTTGATTAAGTTAGTGAACGATTTTGATCATTGCCGTATGTTTTCCCATAGATCTTACTTTGTGAAAAATTTTTTATGAAAGTGCTGAAATGGTCTCCCAATTTGGATGTTGTGGTGGATTCCCCTATTGTGCCGATTTGGGTTTCTTTCCCTCTTCTAAGACCTCATTTGTTTTCTCCTAAAATCCGCTCTGGATTAGGTTCTCTTTTCGGTAAACCTCTCAAGTCGGATATGGCCACTGCTTCGGGCTCTCGTCCGTCCATGGCGCGTATCCTGGTTGAATTGGATGTTATGAAGAAATACCCTGATAAAATTTGGGTTGGTTCTGTGGAAACGGGCTATGTTCAAACGGTTGTTTTTGATGACATTCCGCTATTCTATATGAATTGTCAGTCCTTAGGTCACTATAAGGATAACTGCTCTATTTTACATCCTATTGCTAAACCTGCGGTGGCTTTGTCTGAGAAACCGATGTGATTGTTGGTATTTCTAAGGTGGTTAATGATGTGCTGGATGTTGTCGTTAAAGATCCTAATGTTGCTGCAACTATGGTATCTCATAATGTTTTACATTATGTTCCCCTTTCTTTGGATCAAAGTCCTCCGGTGATTAATGTTTATGCGGTGTCAAATAATCTAGCTCCAGGCTCTGTGTCGAATTATGATGTTGGTTTTGGGTCTTTACTTTCTAGTGAGCCATCGGGGTGTTCCCCTGAGGCTGGGTTTCGCCCTGTTGCTTTGGCTGGTGGTCATTCGGAGACTGGCATGAATTCTCCTGTGGGTGTTGTTAACTGTAATAGCCCGGCTGTGCTTGATGTTGGTGTCAATTTGTTGGATGTTGATGTTTCTTCGTTATCTCCTAATGCCATTCTGTTTATTCCCTCGCGTTTGGTGGACGGCTTTGGTCCGTCGGATGTGATTGTGGACTCTTTGGCGGTTGGTCTGTTGGCGGAGTTGGCCTTGGCTCCTGTTATTGGTACGACTTCTCTTGCCGAGGGTGGAAGGGTGTCTGGTGGTTCGCCTGTTTTGGGTGTTGTGGAACCAAATGGGTGTGGTCATGTTTTTAATAAGTTGGAAGGTGGTGCTGCAGTTAATTCGTCTGTTGAATCTTTTCCTGTTGTGCTTGAGGCTGAGCCTCCGTCATCTGGTGTAAGAGAGGAGTGTATTCCTATTGTAGATAGGTTAATTGAGGTTCCAGTGAATGAGATTGATACGCAAGCTATGGCTAAATGTTTGGGTGATTCTTCTGGTGTGGAGATTAGGGATCAGCTTAATTGGCTGAATGTTTCGCCGGATGGTGAATCGGAATCTGACTCTTCTGAAGGTGGTTTGATGTCTGAGAATGATAATGATTTCTCTCTGGTGTGTGCGAAACCTTCTCTCATTGGTGCAGCTCGGGGGAGATTTTGGGGGAGAGGCCGACGTAGACGATGATTTTTCATGGCATTATGTTTTCCGTTTTTTTCTCTTGGAGTTTATCCTCGGGAATTATATGCTTTGTGGTTGAATTTGCTGTTGCGGTGGGCTAAGGGAAATGATGTGGTCGGGGCTCGCATCCCGGTCGTTTTGCTGGTGGCAACCTTTGGTGTGGCTTTTCGGGATGGTTTTTTGGACATTGTCTACACCTTACTGGACTGTCCGTGCGAGGCTTCAGGGTCGCTGGAAGCTTCGGCCGCTTACTGAGCCCGCTTTTAGCTTGTTTTTTTTGTTCCAGCTCGGCTTTCT
>NW_021332227.1:0-393 GCF_001605985.2 Dendrobium catenatum
ACTCAGAGAAAAAAAAAGTTCACTAGAAATTCAAAGTTACAAGCACATCCCCTTTTTCCTACCACATCCTACTCGCCCTTTTTGTCATCACAAAAAGAGGGTCCAGACACACAAAAGAAAAAGAGAAAACAGAAACTAAAACAGACTAAAAAAACAAACTACAGAAAACAGGAAACAAACAGTAGAAAAACACAGACTAGAAAAACGAATGACCCTGATCATCAGATGGAGGTGGTGGAGGTGGCTGCTGAAAGTAGCTGGCAAGTATGGTAAACTGAGCATTGAACCAGGCGATGTCTTGGTCATACTGCTGCTGCTGGTGAGTCATGTTGCTGTCAAATCTGGCTAAATCCTCAGTGCAGTGCTGCTCATAGCAGGCAATGTCCTCAGAAT
>NW_021332228.1:0-260 GCF_001605985.2 Dendrobium catenatum
TTCCTTCTACTCCTACTGGACGATTATCAAATCCATATAATGGTCCAGCAGCAGGTTGAAGCTTCTCTCTAGCCAACCTCATACTAAGAAAAGTTGAGTAAAATAGGACATCAACAGAACTCCCATTATCGATTAAGATTCTTTTAACGTTATAACATGGATCTCCAATACCAGTATTAATGACAAGTGGGTCTTGGTGCGGAGTACGAATCCCTTCTAAGTTAGAATCTCCAAATGTGATGGAGTGATCAAATCGTGCC
>NW_021332229.1:0-313 GCF_001605985.2 Dendrobium catenatum
ACGATCAGATCAGTTATCTCCTTGTAAGAGCAATGAACGAACAGGAACTGAACTGGAATTTTTTTTTAAGGAATGATCGTCCAGACGAAATCATTTTTCATCCCAGGACGAGTTTCTCACTGTAAAAATTTTGTCCAAACGAAATCCAGTTCGTCCAGGACGATGGGAACCGACTATGACAATTTCTGGCAATGTTCTACAGTTTTTGAAACCGACTTTTGATATAACTGTTCGTACCCGAATAAAGTTTTTGTCCCAGTACAGATGAACAAATGGTTCATACGGGATAGTTTTTTACTCAGTTCGTCCGTAC
>NW_021332230.1:0-310 GCF_001605985.2 Dendrobium catenatum
TTTTGACTCAATCGACTCAAGCAAGACACCTTACAACGCTTACAAACGACACAAACACAAATTAAAACCTAATCCTGCTTTCCAAGAGACGAAGGATACAATGGAGTGGATACTTGCGGAGAGACGAAAGAGATTAGAAGTCGAGAAGAAGGGTGGAAAGAACTCACAAGTCTCCCCGAGAGATAGAAGAAGAAGAAGAAGCTCTCAAGCTCTTCCAAGAAAATTCGCAGATTTCTTTCCAAAAATTCTTTCATAACATTACTTTAAAACATTCCAAAACATCTCATATTTATAGATATGAGAGGGGAAT
>NW_021332231.1:0-428 GCF_001605985.2 Dendrobium catenatum
TTAATTAATTAATGTGTAGTTGAGAGCATAAGATAAGGGGATTAGGTGTAAGGTTTAGTGTGGTTGTAGAGCTCTTCTGTCTTGACTCTTTATGACAACTACCACACCAGACCCGCTTAATTAAGTCCTTGGTTGACACATGAGCTCTTTTTCTCTCTATTTCTTATTGTTTCCCACACTGTTACAGGAAATAGTTTGAAAAGAGAGGCTCTCCTTATCATATTCTGGGTAGAGTTTTGGCCTATCTATATGAGTGTTAGGAGAGCTGAACCCATTAATATGATCTATTGTTTATTAGTTTAATTGATTGGAAAGAGTGTCTTTAAGAGGTAAATTACACTTAGATTGTACATTTGGATTTTTAAGATTTTTTATGTCTCTTATAAGGTCCTTGTAATATCAAAAATCTGCTCCAGGATCGTCCAGGA
>NW_021332232.1:0-390 GCF_001605985.2 Dendrobium catenatum
GATGGCAGAAGTCTGACGCCGGATAGAAGTTCGGCGTCGGGTAGAAGTCCGACGGAAGTTCGGTGACGGGCAAAAGTCTGGCGTCGGGCAAGAATCCGGCAACGCGCTGAAGTCTAGCATTGGATAGGAATCCAATGACTGGTGAAAGTCCGGTGTCAGATAGAAGTCTGTCGATGGACAGAAGTTTGGCGTCGGATAGAAGTCCAGTGTCCGATAGAAATCCAATGATGGTCGACGGACAGGCAGAACTCCGATGTCAGTTGGCTGTCGGGTGAAATTCTAGCGGCAGTCGAGGAGTCACTTCCTTTTCTTTTTTCTTCCTTGTTTAATTTCAACGTTTGTTGGCGATCAGACTGAACTTCGACGTCGATCGATTGCCGGGTGAAAGTC
>NW_021332233.1:0-269 GCF_001605985.2 Dendrobium catenatum
AAAAAAAAAACATAATGTAATGTCTGATTTGCTGATTGGATGGTTTGGAGACCAATCAGAACTCGCTACATCTCTCAGTACAGAGCGGTATCGATAACAAGTATCAAGCAAAATAGTGATGTGACGCATTCTGATTGGTCTCCGGACGTTGTCAAGGATCCGCACGGAATAATTTTTCCAAGACTGGTAGTGGTATCGTTGATATTTGAATTGTTTTGTATTGATATGATGACAACAATATTTGAGTTCGTCTACTGAGTTAGCTATCT
>NW_021332234.1:0-368 GCF_001605985.2 Dendrobium catenatum
TGTTGACTGCTTCTGCCCAAAAGTATCTAGGAAGGGTTTACTCCGCTAACGTTGCCCTAGCAGCTTCTACCAAAGTTCTATTCTTCCTTTCTGTTATGTCATTTTGTTGGGGTGTTCTAGGGGCTGAGAAATTATGTTCTATTCCTATCTCTTGATAGAATGACTCAAACCTATCATTTTGGAACTCTCCACTATAATTGCTATGGATTGTTGATATTTCACAATCTAATTTTCGTTGAATCCATGTGGAGAATACTTTAAATTCCTCAAAAGATTTATTTTTGTGTGCTAAGAATCTTACCCAAGTAAACCTAGTGAAGTCATCTACAATTACAAATCCATAATTCTTTCCACCTAGACTGGCTGTA
>NW_021332235.1:0-308 GCF_001605985.2 Dendrobium catenatum
ACGAAACTCTCCTCAAGAACTCACAAAGAGATCTTGATAATCTCGAAACTCACAAAGAGATCCGCGAAAATCTCCTCATAACTCACAAAGAGATCTTGGGAAAGTCGGAACTCACGAAGAGATCCTTCTGAACTCACTAAGAGATCAACACGAAAATAAAATTTTCCATTATGAATAATCCATCCTCCCAAATACAAGAGAATGGGCCTCTATATATAGGCCTCAAGAGAAATTAAAAGACACATTCGCCCCTTGGGCTTACATAAAACAATAGGGTAAAATGGGAAATTGCAAAACTAAATTAAAAT
>NW_021332236.1:0-309 GCF_001605985.2 Dendrobium catenatum
AAAGATACAACATGAATAAGAGATGAAGAAAAATATAACATAAGAATGAGAAATCATAAAACTAAATACAAATAGTTTGAGACGTAAGAGGTTGCAGCCACCATTCTTTGCAGTGAGCCAAGAGTAGAGTCTGTAAAAACCTGTAAGTTTGGCTTTTGAATGTTAGATTCATCTTCGGCAAAGCAAATCACCAAGCACTAATCTACGGGAAAGTTATACGAACAGAGCATATACATGAAAAGGTTGGAGTAGCTCCAGAGGAAGATACGATTATAGAGATATTCACCTTAGATGGTTTGGTCACATAAA
>NW_021332237.1:0-361 GCF_001605985.2 Dendrobium catenatum
AAAAATTTTCAACCACACTCCTCTTTATAAATTAGCTTATAGTTTTTCTCTTTCAATATTTTTCTTGTAAAAAATCTAATTTCTACTAAAACTACTATATTTATCAATTACATATTAGTACAGAATTTCTCGGAGAAGGATAAATGCTCATTTGCTTGGACTTCAATACCTCTTCTCAATTCTCATCATATTTCTTTGTCTCATTGCCTGTATATTGGATCTTAAATGAGTCGTGGCGGTGGAGCTAAGAAGAGAATACTAGAATAGGATCGTTCTGACTTCTGAGGATAGATGCGAATAGAGATCGCCGGAACTCGTCGCCAAAAAGAGATCGCAGAAATTGGTTGAGGATAGATGAGAA
>NW_021332238.1:0-592 GCF_001605985.2 Dendrobium catenatum
ATCACGACAAATATAATTTATGATTTGAATTTATAATGACTCATAAAAAAATTATTTAGATGTGTTAAAATACGAGTTATTACACCTAGTCCTTAAACTTGCTCAGGAAGGAAAGGAAGAGGGGAGGAGAGAAAGGAAGAGAGAAAGGAATTTAGAGCATTTTTGTACACTGATTTTGTTCAGAAATTTCTTCTAGTTATGATAGGTAACTTGAATCTCACTCTTATTTTTAATAATTTTGTGTTTGATAGATTTAATATTTTATAGGTCGATAAAAATATATTTTCGCATGATTTATTGCACTTTTATTGTGTAACTTTTGGTGTACAATAGATATAAATATTATGAAGATTTTCACTATAATATTATAACTTAGCTTTACCTGATATATTAGTTGTTATAAATTCCTGAGTAATTTGTCAAGTTAATTGAGTTGTATATAAGAATGAAATAACAACATAAGTTAATTGAGAAAAAACTCGGTATTGCTCGATATTGCTCGGTATTACTCGGTATTGGTCTTCACAGAATGATATTTCTCGTTATTGCCGAGCAAAATACCAAGCAATACCGAGCAATACGCGAACATAGC
>NW_021332239.1:0-381 GCF_001605985.2 Dendrobium catenatum
AATTACATAAGACTTTTCATATAGGCATACTAACATTTCAAAATAAGAACAAAAATAAATTCGCAAAACATGCCATTTTTTCATTGATATCAAAAGGATTTAAAAAGTATTATTACAATGATATTAATTGATGATACTACAAAACATCACACATAATCATCACATCAATAAACTTAACAACTAATAACAAAAATAACTAACATCAACTGAAAGAAAATACAACATCACATCACAAGCAAAAGTTTGATAGAAACAATATCAGAGAAGTACAACTAAAACTCAGAGGGACCCTGGTCTGGAGGAGGTGGCTGGCTGAACACTAAAAAATAGCTATTCATCATAACTACAATTGTGTTCACCAAGTCAAACTAACCTTAGATC
>NW_021332240.1:0-1016 GCF_001605985.2 Dendrobium catenatum
AGATTCACCACAGAAATCAAAGTGCAGAAAATAAATGTGGAAAAAGCAATAAAGAATATAGAAATTTATAGTGGTTCGGTCAACACGACCTACGTCCATTCCCCAGAGGCATCCTCCGAGTATTGCACTAAACTCAGTGTCTCTCCTTTTGCCCCCACAATAAGGCGGGGATGCCTATACAACCCTCTTTTCCACCAACCCAGGTGAGGCAGAGAACCCAACTCCATTTGCTTCCTCTAGAAGTAGGCAGAGAACCCAACTACTTTTGCTTCCTCCTAAAATAGGTAGAGAACACAACTCCTTTTGCTAAGCAGGCAGAGAACCTTGAACAGATGTTGAAGTTTACCTCTTTAGAGCCCCCAAAGAACTAAGGATGATGACTGGAGAAGATAATGATGGATCCTTGCTTGGAGCAACCTTTGTTATCTCTCTCATAAACTCCCTCTCACAAGATCCTCTCTCTCTCTCTCTTTCCCTTGCTCTCCCTCTCCTCTTGGCTCTCTCAGGTTAGAACAACAGCAAAAGATGAGCTCTTAGGTAAAACAAGAGCTCTTAAATAAAAGAGTTTTAGAATAGTTCTTATTTTATATAAATTGACATTATCATCTAGGATGATATACATATCATCATGGACGATCAACATAAATTACGCTCAATCAGCCCGGACTATTTAAGATGATTAGAAGATTTTTGGTCATATCATTTAGGTCGATATAATATCATCCTGTATAATCAGTACTAATCCATGAATATCATCTAAATAATCGCTCTGAAAGAATGTCTGTATGATGCAAAAATAACATGATCGTTCAGGCCGATCTCACGATCAACCCGGACTATTAGCTCAAATCTATGAAACTTGACCTGGGCATCGCCCTTAATAGAAGCTGGCCAATGTCAATCGTCCAATGGATCATCCTGGATGATCCTACGATCATCCAAGATGATGTGATTTTGCAATCAAACCTTAATTACTTTTCTTAATTACCATATTAATCTAGGCTGAATTGTGTTGC
>NW_021332241.1:0-326 GCF_001605985.2 Dendrobium catenatum
AAAAAGATAGTTTGCTTTCCCCCCGCTCGGGGGTACTCCCCGCCTCGCCGTAGGTGCCGCACCGAGGTCCCATCCCATCACGCGCAATAAAGGCGTGCATGGGTGGTTTTCCGGTCGGCCACGAACATTGAAGTAGGGGTTTTAGGTGATTACTCGCCTTGTCGTAGGCGCCGCACCGGGGTCCCATCCCACCACGCGCAATAAAGGCGTGCATGAGCGATTTTTAGGTCAGTAGCAAACTTTGAGAACGAGAATATGAGTTTGGAAAATTCGTACCTTCGCGGGGTTGCCGGTGTTGGTACGTGGATCGAGGGAAGGAGAGGGGA
>NW_021332242.1:0-284 GCF_001605985.2 Dendrobium catenatum
TTTAATTATGGAAAACAATTCAATTTGAATTTGCAAATAGGAACATTTTCTCCGAATCTCCCCCTCACTAGAATAACACTTTAAAAAATAGGGGAGATAAAATTATTTTTGTTGTTTTAAAATTTTTGAAAAGAAAAAAAAGATACATATTCAATAGTACGTTCTCCCATTTGACATTCTCAAAAAGAGAGGAGGCACAAACAAAAAAAACAAAATAAAAAAAGAAAAAAATGTTCCTTGATCTAGTGAAAAAACAAATATTCTTAAAATGACAAAGTTACCTC
>NW_021332243.1:0-781 GCF_001605985.2 Dendrobium catenatum
AAGAGGGAATTCTTTAAAGAAGTAAAATAATTTACATTAGAATTCCTATATTACCCTAATTTATTTCCTGGAACTCTAGAAGAACCAAATGAGACATCTAGCTCAACAATTTTAAAGCCTGCATCCCTAATATAAACTCTTGATATGCCACCTCTCTCACTTAATTAGTCAGGCTAACTTAGCTTTACTAAATAAAAGAGACACTTGACCTAATTGATCAAGTCACAAAATCCCAACTTATTAATAAGGAGCTCATGCTTCTCATATAGACCCAAGCTATCATTATGTTGATCTAAAAGATAATATTCCCAAATCCATCCCAAATGCTTTTATTTGCCTAAATAATGGAAGCAAGAAATATTAACATATTCTATGTTAATGAATCCCTACAATCTATAGCTGATTCGAAATTCTAGATAAATTGGATTAACTTTTGAGTACATGAAAATAAACTATGAACAAAATAATAAAGTTGAATTGTCTATTATGGCTTCATTTAAGATAGTTTTCATACTACTTTCTAAAAAAAAATTTAGTAAAAAAATTTCTTGAAAGCAGAAAAAAATAGTGACAAAAATTGTTCCAAATGAAGCCTAAATTTTGAAGTTTGCGCTTTAGTTCTTAATCATGCCATTGAAATCTAATTACTTATAGGAAAATTATTACTATAAAAGAAAAAATCTTACAACCATAAAGAAAGTAAATGATAATAACATTAAAAGATTTTAATGGAAAATTTCATTTCCTTTGATCTCTAAAGTTGACTAAATTCAATACCTTG
>NW_021332244.1:0-578 GCF_001605985.2 Dendrobium catenatum
CTCATCTCTACAACACTTAACTTAGTATTATGCTTCTGTTTTAATGGCCAAAATTCGGCACCATAAAGCATTGCAGGTCTTATCACCATCTTATAAAATTTTCCCTTAAGTTTGAGAGGCACGTTTCTGTCACACAATAAGCCTGATGCATTCCTCCATTTCAACCATACAACTTGAATTCTGCTGATAATATCCCCATCTATTTTACTATCACTCTTAAAAATATAACCAAGATATCTAAAATGTATACTCTTAGTAATGACTTGATCGCCCAAAGTCTTCTAAAATTACACTCCATATATTAAGTTTTAGATCTACTCGAGAGAAAACCTTTAAACTCTAAGGTTGACCTCCATAATTCAAGTTTACCTTCAACTCACTCTCTAGTCTTATCAACAAGATGAATATCATCAGCAAAAATCATACACCAAGGTACATCCTCTTGTAAATTTCTAGTGAGAACATCAATGACTAAAGCAAAAAGATATGGACTTAAGGCTGATCCTTGATGTAATTCAACCAAAATAGGAAAATACTTGATCAAACCACCTTATTTTTAAACACAAGTAATAGCTCCT
>NW_021332245.1:0-233 GCF_001605985.2 Dendrobium catenatum
TAGTTGTGCTAAGTCACGTTCTTCAACTGTCCAGTCTACAAAAGGTGTTTCAACTCTAATTCCATCAACTGATCTAGTTGGTTTTGTATGTCATTCATGGACTAAGATCCATAAACGATAATCAAGTGACTGTAAGAAAGTAGACATGCGTGTTTTTCAAAAATCAAAAGGTATATTGTCAAACAGTGGATGTCTTTTAATGGAGTAACCCTCAGGTGTATTTCCATTTTCAA
>NW_021332246.1:0-380 GCF_001605985.2 Dendrobium catenatum
AGGTAGCATTGCTTTTGGCTTTTTCTTTGTTTTAGCAATTTTCTCTGCCGTGCCTTACCTATATATTAGAAGAATAGCTTGTGCACTTTTTGGTGTTATGCTCTTGGTTATCTTCCAAGTGATTTCTCCATATGAAGCTTATGGAGCCATTGATCTCCTTATTCTTGGTCTTCTCTTTGAAACCATGATTATTAGCGTCTACCTGGAAAGGGCAGATATGTTCAAGTGTCTTGGCAAATTGCTTACATGGAAGGATAGATGAGGAAAGGATATGTTATTTAGAGTCTGCCTTATTTCAGTTATTTCCAATACTTTGTTCATTAAAGACACATGTTGTGTTGTTCTTACTAATTCATCTTAAAAATTGTGATGCAGAATAA
>NW_021332246.1:427-3395 GCF_001605985.2 Dendrobium catenatum
ACCTTTTCTTCTATCTCTCAATAAAAGCTCAAATAATGGATCCGTTGCTACTCCCATTGGTAACCCATAGAACCTTGTTATATCTATTCGAAGTAAGATTTATTTTGAGAAATTCTTGTTAAGAGTCATGCCTTCTATATTGTCTGGCGTGTTAGTTAATGGTGCAATATTATTATGCTACTTTTAGAATCTTTTGCTTTACAAAAGGATCAGAAAGTGGCGGATGATCTCATATAATTGGTTATAGAAAACAAGGTGAATTCTCCTTGATTTTTATACGTGACAATGTCTCATGCTAGTTACATAAATTTACAGGGCTTAAGGTCTAACATCGATGATATAACATCGAGTTCATTAGTGAATGCAGAGCCTTTACGAACTATATCAAAGATTGATGGCAACGGATTTGGAAGTGTTCGTATTTCATAGAGAAGGTCAAAAAATTTTTCTAGAAGATACATTTGGATCGTCCACAGAAACATGACCATTCATGTATGAGAAGCAAATTCATTGCCAAATTAAGAAGCAAAGGATCCTCCTAATACGAATTGGATGAGATATTTGTGAAAGATTTTTGTCTATCTTATGAAAATTGGAATGCTCGTTGCTCTTCAACTGGGTTGAAGGACAAAAATATTATTTTCCGGAGGATTTAAAGATTTAGAATGACAAGAAGTCTCCTTCCAGACTTTTCTAGTCTTGCTTCACCCTCTATCATTATTTTCAATCACCTTATTTTTTTGATCTAGAGGCTTAGTTGGACATAAAGAAGTAGGATGAATAGTTGAACCACACCTAAAGTAATAAGAAGGCTTCCAATCATACCCAATTTTCAAAAGAAAGAATAGTTCTAGCTATAAAGATTTTCACCTCTTGCGGAAGAGGCGAATCTTTGGTAGTTAAAACATATTTTTTTGCATATTTAAAACACATTTTTCAAGGCACTCTTGAAAAATTACATAGTTTTTTTGTATATTTAAAGAGAGGAACGAATCATAATGAAAAAATTTTCTATGAATAAGATGTTGTAATTAATGAATTATTTGGAATTGTACAACGCTGATGGTATTTTGATAACTAGCTTGTAAGGAGCTATACATAACTTGATCATTCTTTACTTTGTTTGAGTGGAAACAAAAAGAATTTCGATGGCGTCGACTATAAAGGAAGTTCTAGGTAGCATTTCTTTTGGCTTTTTCTAGGTTTTAGCAGTTTTCCTGTCGTGCCTTTTTTGTCTATTGGAAGAATAGCTGGTGCTCTTTTTGGTTTTATACTCATGGTTATCTTTCGAGTGATTTCTCCATATAAGGCCTATGGAGCTATTAATCTTCCTATTCTTTGTCTCCTCTTTGGAACCATGATTATTAGTGTCTACCTAGAAAGGGCATATATGATCAAGTATCTTGCCAAATTGCTTACATATAATGGTAAGGCAAGGATTTTCTCTTTAGAGTTTGCCTTGTTTCACTATTCTCTCCCATTTTCACCAGCGACAATGTCTCATGTTAGTTAAATAAATTCTCAGGGCTTCAGGTCTTGCATTGATGCTATAACACCGAGTTCATTTTTTAATATAGAGCCTTTGAGAACCATAGTAATGATTGATTGTGAGGGTTTTGGACCCGTAATGCAGCCCTGATAACTTCAAAAACTCTAATAAATTCATTTTAACTCAGAAAATTATCCATAATATCTCAAACTCTTCAGAATTCAATGCTTATCCTTAGATAATTAGGGCCTCTTAATTGGACTTTAATTTGAACCTTAATTTAACCCCGATTAAAAATTACCTTTTTGTCTTAATTAACTATTAAAAATTCTAATTTTTTTCAAACATTTGGGAATACTTTTTTAGGGCATTTCTAACCTTTGAGAGTGATTCCAAGAAATTTGGACCTGATTTGGATCAAAACCCCTAAAACACCCCTTATTAAGCAATTTTAATAATTCTTTAATTGTCCAAAACCTCTAAAATTCATAACTTGGCTTAAAAAACTTTAAATCCAGTAAACTCAAAGCCTAATTACTCCTTTTAAGATCTAATATTTAATTAAAATACTAGAACCCTCAAACTTATCCTATTTATAATAGTGACCTTGTGGATCTCTTAAGCCTAGCAAGTAGGAGGACCCAAGACTTTCTAAAAGCCAGTAATACAACTTAAACTTTAAAGATTACTATCCTAAGTATTAAAATGAATCCATAAATTAAATTAATCAAAATTAATCCCAATTCATTAATGCTTGAACTTTAATCAAAGTTTCCTATTTCAGATCTTCAACAAACGCGAACTCAGAACAACTTGAATTAATTACCCAATATAGAACCTATCCAAAGCCACACAAGCTTACTACACAACAATAGAATTATTTGCTAAGACACCACTTCTAGCTTTAGGATCAGGGCCGGTGTTTACTTTTTTGCTTTCTCTAATGAGATTTATATTACATGTGGAATGTATGATTGATTGATTTACTTTGCTTCGACGTGCTGTGATGATTGTTGTGATGTTTTGTTTTATTATTGTACTTTCACTCTATGATGTGATTTATATAATAGATTACCCATGGGTTAGGGACGCTCTTGTTACTAATGCAGTCTTATACAGGCGGTCACGCTCATATAATGCTAAAATAAAGGGGGCAATAATCATAAAGTTTTAAAACTAATGTTATTTTATGTAGATGCTCCAGATCGAGACTGCTTAGCCCTCTTTAAAAATTAAAAGAGCGTGACCAAGTGTGTTTTCTTTTCTGTTCAAATATTAATTATTTGGATTGTTATATACAAATTGCTTGGGATAGTTTATTAGAATATCCATACATGAGAGTCTAAATTTTCTTTTTCATAATGTAATGTAATTTGTATATACATCGAGTTGTGAAAGTCCTTAAAAACATGACATTTCAAACATTAGGAACCTAAAGAGAAAAATAAAGACTATTTATAGGAAAATTTTTAGTCATTT
>NW_021332247.1:0-277 GCF_001605985.2 Dendrobium catenatum
AACTTTAAAAATTTTCTTAAATTAACTTTACTTTAGTTTTAAAATTTTACATGCCAAATTTATGCACTCTATCATTAAAAATGGAATTTATATTTTTTTAACATAATTTAAATCAAGATGTAGGCTAAAAGAATTTAGACTAGAGTGGTGATGGAAATTGGAGTTTAGTTTTATTTAAATGAATTTAAAACTAAACCCAATATGAAAGATTTGATACTAGGGAAGTGATTTTAGAATTAAGTTTAAATTTGATTTAGATATGACTGAACCTAGACCC
>NW_021332248.1:0-314 GCF_001605985.2 Dendrobium catenatum
CACCAATAATTAACTAAAAGGAAACTAGCTATCTCCAGAGTAACTAGCTAAGTATATAATAAAAATATCTAATCATATTAATATAGATGACAAGGAAAAGTGTAAAACAACACCACCATAAGGTAATAAAAAGAAAACAAGCTCAACAAGATTGAAAAATCAAGCTTTCAAATAAGGGTAATGAAACTTGCGAAACTTCAAAATACCCCTTAAAATGTCTATGGGATAAAACCCCTGAAAAATGATGATATATTTACATTTAAATCCAAGATTAAATAAACAATTCTTGATTAACTTCATATTAGTTATGCATA
>NW_021332249.1:0-382 GCF_001605985.2 Dendrobium catenatum
TCAGTAGTTGACCGAGACATCCAGTGCCCCACCAGCATGCACGGACCATCCAGTAAGGTGATAAAGGGTCCAGTCAACGATTCGCAACAAAAAGCACCAAAGGTTGCCGCCAGCAAAAAGATAGGGCACTCGTCCCGGCCACATCATAGTCCCATATAAAACGAAAAAATCTGCGAGACCGAAAACCATAATCAGAAAACCAAACAGATTAACCAAAAAAACAACAAATCATTAACGCCTACGACGACCCCTGCCACGGCCCCTACCATGTGAAACCTTCGAACGACCAACATTTGCACGAACCAACGAGAAATCATTCCCTGGGTCAGATCCCCCACAGAAATTCGAAGATATGAAATCAAAATCCGAATGGTCAGAAACA
>NW_021332250.1:0-357 GCF_001605985.2 Dendrobium catenatum
GGTTAGTTTGAAAATTAGATATTTGGAGAATTTTGTGAGGATAAGAGGATTAGCCATAACTTCTCATCTCCTAGGACCCCTTAGCAGAATGGGGTAGCTGAAAGGAAGATTTGGACCTTAGTTGAAGCTGCTAGAGCCATGCTTGTTGAGTATTCACTTCCAAAATACTTTTGGGATGAAGTAGTAAACACATCTTATTATGTGTTGCATAGGGTGTATGTTAGAGCCAAACTTGATAAGACACCCTATGAGATCCTTAAGGGTAGGACACCCAAGCTTTCCCACCTCCATGTCTTTGGTTGTAAGGTTTTATTCATAACAATGGGAAGTCTCACTTAGGAAAATTTGACCCAAAAT
>NW_021332251.1:0-681 GCF_001605985.2 Dendrobium catenatum
ACATCCCATTTAAAATTTGAAATTTTGTCTTCCCAAAATATTTTTGGATAGAAAATCCTAGGAAAGAGATAATTATTGAATGTATTGGGCCCCACCTCACCTCATCTTGACACATAAAACGAAAACAGATAACAAAGAAAGGAGACCTATACAATCCCCAGCTCTCATCTCCCCAAGTCTCTCACGCGAATCCGCATAGAGTTGAATCCACAAGCTCCTCTTCTCCCTTACCCATGCACACAACCGCTCAACCTTCGGATCGCCTGGTCGTCGGAGCTCCCAGCCCACCCCTTTGCTAGCTTACTCCTATCATCGTTGATCCTCCCAGATTGTTGCCCAACAGTTGACCATCCCTTCTCACGCACAAGTTTACCAAGGTCCTCTCTCTTTCCTAGCTTCCCCGCCAGCATAGCCGTCCCCTCTAACCCCTGCTCCCAAAATTGTCGACTCAACTACTCCCAACCGATCTCCCCTTTAAGCCACACTAGGCTGGCCAACCACCCACCATCTGTGATATATCCAGGTCCAGCATCTTGATTGACCTGTTCTGACCCGATTGAAAAAAGTCACAAGAAGAGGATTTTGTGGAGGAAGAAGATGATTTTTTAGCTGCTTCAGATCATTTTCAGCCATCTGCTTAGTTCAGAAAGTTAAAAATAAAATAAAATTTACATATGTTCC
>NW_021332252.1:0-267 GCF_001605985.2 Dendrobium catenatum
TTACTTCTCTTTTCTTGTACCTCGGGGTAAAATATTGAAAAGATATATATAATATGCTATCAAAAGTGAAAAGTTCAAAAGACATTCAACAAATTGGTGTTCAAGCCTGAAGAAAGGTAAGTCATTATTTTTAGTAAATTTCAATTATTTTATTATTAATTATTAAATGTGTTTTCTAATTCCTTGTTTTTCTTGTTTTATTTGCATAAACTGCGAGGAATGGTATCGGTTGAGGGAACAAAAGGACAAGGAGCTAAAGGCGTCAGT
>NW_021332253.1:0-361 GCF_001605985.2 Dendrobium catenatum
CTCCTACCACGCTCAATAAAGGCGTGCATAGGTAGACCACCGACCCGACACGTTAGTCGAGATAAGGGGGCGAGGGTCGCTCATTTACCTTATCGTAGGTGTCGTGCCAGTTGCCCTCCCTACCACGCTAAGAAAAGCGTGCATAGGTGGACCACTGACTCGCCACGCATGACGAGGTAAGAGAGCGGGAGGGGAGGCAACTGTCCGCCTCGTCGTAAGCTTCAGACCGGGGTCCCATCCCACCACGCGCAATAAAGGTGTGTATAGGCGATTTTTCGGTCCGTCGTACACGTCGAGGACGGAAGCCTGAGTTTAGGGATTATACCTTCGGGACCGGTGACCGGCGGTCGTCAGTGAAGGC
>NW_021332254.1:0-253 GCF_001605985.2 Dendrobium catenatum
TGAAGAATACTGATCAATCTCACACTCCTGCTCTCTTGCCCTGATCTTAAATCATTAATCACATATAATGAGCTTAAAAAGCCAAGCAGGTCACTAACCTAAACTGAAATCAAAGCACGGTACAAAAGCAATATGTATGTCAATCAGTCAAATCATAGCAATCACTTACACATGATCATTGAGTCAATGCAGAAACAGAAATCAGTGCAGAAACAGTAATATCCATAATCGATAGTAGGAAATTTTGTAAATA
>NW_021332255.1:0-274 GCF_001605985.2 Dendrobium catenatum
CTCTCAAACTATTTTGAACATGCGGAAAGTGCGCAACGAATCACTTCATCAATTTATGACTTAGGCTTCATTTGAGATATCTTTGTTACAGTTTCTTAAAACAATTTTTTAATACAAATTTTTTCATTTTTGTACTAAAAAATTGGTTAATGCAAAAGAAATAACATTACATAATTGGAGGCTTAGGAATTCCAAAAAATAAAAAAAATGATATTCTAAGTATATAAAAATATTATTATTAATTAATTCACAAGAAAAGATTCTTATCATAAAA
>NW_021332256.1:0-311 GCF_001605985.2 Dendrobium catenatum
TTTTCTGGCCCAACCCATTCAACAACTTCGCAAAATAGTGAACATAATGTTTTGGCATCCTTAGTAATATCAGAAGCATCCACAGATTTTAAGAATGCAACGCCCCTTGGACAATAAACAAGAAAATTAATCAAAGTTCTATTTCTGTTATCTGTCCAACCATCTGCCATGAGTGTGCAACCAATTTATTTCCAAGACCTTCTATATGAATCTATCAACAGCTTGCATTCCTCTTTACAATCTTGCAGAATATTAACCCTCAACTTATGATAGAATGACAACTTATAACCAGGGCCAATTGCAGCTATAAC
>NW_021332257.1:0-474 GCF_001605985.2 Dendrobium catenatum
TGTACCAATAACACGCTCGCCAGGGCCCATGCGGGTTTCATGATTGTATACCCTCTTTTAGTGTACCTAAATGTGTACAAATTACAGTGCATGTGCGAGGGTATTTTGAAAGAATTGTAGACGCCTTCTGTCTGCTTGTACAAATGTTGCAGATCCGGTGGCGTGGAGTAGCATCTTCTGGATCAGTTGTTTGCTGCTTTGTACAGGTAGACTGTCGTGCACTATTTGTTGATTTTTGTAGGCGGATCATTGTGCACTAACTAATCTCCTGCCTTGGCCCTTGGGTCGTAGGAGCTTGTACTTGTCGTATTCTTCATGTATTTCGTTGTGGTATTTGATCTCATGTAGTATATCCGCCACTGCTATAGGTAGGCAGGTAGATGTATTCTATAGATTGAAAGTGACTTCAGGATACTGCACTTACTGAAGTCTTTCTGCATCTACCCATCAGTGGCATGTGACACATACATTTGT
>NW_021332258.1:0-220 GCF_001605985.2 Dendrobium catenatum
CCTACCATCGTTACAAAGAGTGTGGGATAACTGTCTCCAGAATCATCAATCCTGCCCACATCTCATACCTGATAATGGATCTTTTCGCTCACACCTCCCTTTACTTCATTCTGTCTCTTGCTTTCCCTTTTATACAATCTCCAATATCGTGCTCATCACAGCCTTCATCCTCCTTGCTACTCGAACAATTCCTTCACTATCCTTCATAGTACTCGTCTCC
>NW_021332259.1:0-485 GCF_001605985.2 Dendrobium catenatum
GATGCTTAAAAGAAAAAGAAGTTGATTTTGTAGAGAGAAAGTGTGTACATGAGAGATGTATTAGGATGGCGGATGGGGGTGTTAAAACCCTCTCCCCTCTTTTATTATCTGACTTTTACTTTGCCCCATCAAATACGAAGGGTCAGAAGATGAATAAAAAATATTCTTCTGCTTCTGTCTTGATGATTAACCATGGAAATGAAATGCAAGTTGATGACTCTCCTATTTTAAATCAAAATTCTGGTGGAAAAAGTCTTAATATTAAAGAGATTAACCCTCCCGAATCAGCTATTCAAGAAGAGGTCGAATGTGAAGCTTTATCAGAAAGTGATTTCCCTCAAATCAATTTCCAAGGGAATCCTATCTTGATAGAACTTTCAGATTCTGACTCACTTTCGGGAAGTGATGATCCAACGCCTATGGTGTGCGTAGACAATGCCCTAGTTTTCCCTCCCGAAGATATCGAGCAGGTGCAACTCCGTGGC
>NW_021332260.1:0-374 GCF_001605985.2 Dendrobium catenatum
AAGTTTGTTGAAAATTGAATTCATATGATTTAAATTTTTTTTACTTGATTATACCTCAGGATTCGTGCATGATCAAAACTCTTTTTGATGACGTATCAATACTGGTAATTTTTTCATCAAAATATCCTTACTTATTTTTCCTAATCAAACAAAATAAGCCTTTTTTACAGTTTTTTTTTTAATATCTATTTTTCTTATGAAAAATTTTGTGTTATAATGTCTTGATCATAAAAAATGGTCATAATGATTTTTAAGTATTTAAAAATGCTTTGAGATGCGTGAAACAGCATCAATCTCAAACTAGATCCAATATTTAAAACTCATCCTTGCCAATATTTGTTTAATTTTTTTTTATTATTATTTTTCTCTTCTCG
>NW_021332261.1:0-210 GCF_001605985.2 Dendrobium catenatum
TATATTATACATGATATTTTTTCTTTGTTGAGCATGCATGACTGAGATTTTCAGTGTTGATTATATTGTATGATTTTTTCATCATCTGTATGATTTAGCCTTTTTCATTTAGTATGATTGGGGACGATTTTCTAAGTGTTTAGTTATTTTTGTTAGATTGTACATACGAAATTGCATTTCGTTTGTACGATCTTGTTGTCAGTTTCTCAA
>NW_021332262.1:0-242 GCF_001605985.2 Dendrobium catenatum
AGACTACTTTTTGTTTGGTTAGAGATCGGTCCTAGGTGAAAAAAATAAAATAAAATAAAATAAAACTGTGTGAGAACACAGAGTAGAAACGTGAGAGGAGCTTGTTTCCTCTGTGTCCGATTTCTGCATCTTCATATTGTTCAAGTGGTGAAGCCAGCTGTGAGCAACCGGTGTTTAAAGACGTCGCCGCTCCAACGTGATTCTAATTACATTGCAAAAGTTCTAATGCTAATCTGTTGATT
>NW_021332263.1:0-308 GCF_001605985.2 Dendrobium catenatum
TTCTAACGGAAGTAGTTAGGGGTGCAACCGAGTCAAGCTGACTCATTAACGAGCTCGATGAGTCGAGCTTGTCGAGCTCTTGAGTCGAGCTCGAAAAGGATTTCGAGCTCATTGGGCTTGTCAAGCTCAAGTTCAAACTGACAGCCACTTGACTCGATTACGCGTTAAGCAGCTCGCAGAAAGCGAAATGACATGGGTAGATGGCGGAAACTTGCGCTGCGTGAGAACGACGGTGGAAGGATGCTGAACTGCATGCAATTGGTGCTAACAGCGAATGCGGGCCACGTGACATTGCTTGCTGATACAGA
>NW_021332264.1:0-278 GCF_001605985.2 Dendrobium catenatum
CTTCAAAGACTTTTTAAGTGAAACTCATCATTAAAATTTAAGCTCTTGGTTCTAGTATCAGCATAATATCAATAGTAAAACCTGATTCTCTGTTAATAGGCAAATAGAGTCCACTAGGTTCAGATAATTTAAGATATTAAACATTTTCTTCATGATGATAGCCGTTTTGAAAGTTAATCTCAGCCAGAGGGGACTCTACTCTTTCAAATGCCTCCAACTTCAACAAATTACAAATATTTTCAAATGACTTTAATTTCACCCTGATGATGCTCACTTGA
>NW_021332265.1:0-924 GCF_001605985.2 Dendrobium catenatum
ATATTATGAGTGTTTTAATCTACCTAATATTAATTATAAAATGAGAATATGATATTTTTTATAATCATAAAATATAGTTTTAATTGTCAGGACACAATACACTCACAAGCATACGCTCCACTACTTTATGTAAAGCTGCTATTAACGGACTGTCCACTTGTCCATTTCCTATAGGCCCAATCTTCTTATATATACTTAAACTATTGTAGCATTTTTGTCATCTTCTTCTTCTTTAATGAAAGGAATGATCGAAGCTTTTATCTTCTCTGTTTCTTTGCTTTACTAACTTTAGTTGCAGGTACCAAAGTCTTCATGGTATCAGAGCCATAGAAGCAGCATCGTCGACAGCTTCTCATGGCCGAACAAGGCTTTTCTTCCCAAACGGCTCAGACCTCCACACATCAGACATCATTTGTGTCTGCGGTAATGGTAGAGTTCACTATTACTTCTCCTCTCAAGTTCCTCATGACTAACCAAAAGCTTATAATCCCCAATCAGTTGACTAGCGTCAACTATCTTGTTTGGAGGCTTCAGGTTTTTCAGCTTTTCTCAGCCAATGGCTTCGATGGGTATCTCACAGGTCTCATACCCAAACCCTCCTCTTCCCTTGCAGAAACCAATCCAGCTGAATACAAACTTTAAAATCTCATTGAACAAAACCTAGTTGCAGCCCTTCTCTCTACAATATCTCCCTCAATTTTACCATACATTTTAAATCTCACATCTGCTCGGGACATCTGGTCTACCTTAGAGCTTCGCCTTCAACCATCAAATAGGTCACGTGTGACTCAATTGAAGAACGAGCTCTACCATGTTCAAATGCGAGATCTCACGATGATGCAATAACTTTCCAAGATAAAGGTTATGGTTGATAATATTATAGCTGTCGGCTCGCATATTGACTATGAGGATATTATACTTCAC
>NW_021332266.1:0-326 GCF_001605985.2 Dendrobium catenatum
TTTATTATAAGCATGATGATATTTCAAATTATTCAATATATTAATCTTTGTAATTTTGTAAATTCATAATTTTTTTTTTTTGAACATTTTCTCATTTCTTTTGAATTACTAATGCTTTTTTTTTTTTATTTCTAAGTCATTTAATCATTTTATTATTAAACCTAGAGTTTATTAGTTTTTATTTTAAATCTAATAATGTAAGAAAATTATAGATAGGTATAAATAGCCAAGAAAATCCAATAAAAATTAAAAAAATTATTTTAATTGATTTAGAATTTCATATATTTTAAAATTATTTAATAATGAAATTCAATATTATATAATAA
>NW_021332267.1:0-276 GCF_001605985.2 Dendrobium catenatum
TGAGCTCCAAACTGATTGGACTCACTCCCAAAGGTCAAGGATGATCTGAAAAAGTGATCCCAAGTGTTCGGAGAAAATTTAAGATTTTTAATAATTTTTAATAATTCATTAGGGGCAAAAATGTAATTTCCACCTATGGTCAAATTAAGGGTCAACCTAAAGTCAAACCAAGGATTCCTATTTATCTAAGGTCAAGAATCAGTTTCTGGTCAGTTTGAGGTATTACTAGTAATTTTCTAACCTAAAATGTATTTATTGTAATTTTCGGAAGGTCTC
>NW_021332268.1:0-254 GCF_001605985.2 Dendrobium catenatum
GGAAGTTGGGCAGAATTCCGGCATTCTCCCGAATATCACGCAGAATCCCGGCGTGTTCGGGCAGCAGGAAAACTCCGGTGGTGGTCGAGGAGGAGTTGATTCTCCTTCCCCTTCTCTTCTTCTTCACTTCTTCTTCTTACTCTGGTCCCCTCTTATGAGGAATGAGGGGTCTGTTTATAGTTTCTCTGGAGTGGCATGGCCCATAAATAGGCAAGAGATCAAGGGCAAATGGGGAGTGGTCGAATGGACGGCCG
>NW_021332269.1:0-298 GCF_001605985.2 Dendrobium catenatum
AATTAATCAGAAATAAGAATGAAGATAATCAGTAGGAAGTAACCGAAAAAAACTACATACCTTGGATCGCCTTGGAAAGATATGAATGGTTCAAGTCCTACAAAACACAAACAAAATTTGTAATAAATCGTTTATCTTCCATATCTTCATAAAGGGCCAACATAGTATGCAACTCTTTACCAAAAAGAAAATGGAAAATCTTACTAAGTTTAGAACAGATGCATTTCCCCATGGGCATTCGTTGTAATTACACTTCTCAGATGGCCACCAATCAAGAGTAGCACATACAAAACTATCA
>NW_021332270.1:0-346 GCF_001605985.2 Dendrobium catenatum
AATATTATTTACATTATAAAAATGAATTAAAATTATTGTATAAAAATATACAGCTTATGCTTTAATTTAATTATTTAGTCCCACATCATTGCTCTCTTTTGAATTTGTATTTCTTATATAACATTTTTTATTTACTAGTATAAATACAAGTGCACAAGGTGCACGTGACAAAAGTTTTAAAATTACATGCCTAATACTTAAAACTACTCTATTTACTTATCTAACATCAGAAAAAGCTTGCCATCATCAAAACTAACACTCTGTTACCTCCCGTCATAGGCAAACCCCGACCCTATCTTTTTGAAACTTCTGCTTCGCCTTCATCGCCTCGTCGCTCAATTCCTAG
>NW_021332271.1:0-213 GCF_001605985.2 Dendrobium catenatum
AAATTTCAAAATTCAAAATAGCCGTGGGATGGGGTGGCCGGTTAAGGTGGGGGTGGCTGGTGGGGTGGTCGGCCGGAGCTAGGGATGTGGCCGGTGGTGGATGTTCAATGGGCGGCGGCAAGGGGAAGTGGGAGGGCTGTTTTGTGGACGATGGAAGGAAGGTGAATATGAAAATGAGTGAGAAGATAAAGAAAATTCTAACCACGAATCGAG
>NW_021332272.1:0-931 GCF_001605985.2 Dendrobium catenatum
ACGGCCTTTTTGAGGTCGAGGTTAAGATCTTGCCCAAGAAGTAGAAGTCTAGTAAGAGATTGTACGTGGCTTGAAATTTATCAGAATCTTCCTTACATTTTTAGGGAGTTTCCTTATATACCGTCTTGGTTTTGAAATTCTTGAAGGGATTTTCTTGACTAAAATCTAAGTCAAGGTTGCCCCCCAGTCGAAATTTGATCTCCATGAAATAGATGCATTAATAGCAGTAGAATGATCTTTTAAGGTTGGAGCCAAAATTGCCCCCCCAGTCGGGAATCACTTTGCCACAGACGGTGCCAAACTATTGCGTCCAGGAGTATTCGCGGCGGTAGAGAAATATAAAGTTTATTGTCTTAGCGTTGTACGAAAATCCGGCACGCAATCAGATAAGAGAGAGGCTCTAACATTTATGAGACACCAAGATTTATACGTGGAAAACCCCTGAAAAGGGGGAAAAACCACGGGGCCTTGCCCAGTTTGAATGAATCCACTAGTATTGCAATCGATTACAAATGAGGCCCTTCCTTGGTGGAGGGTCTTAGGTTGATGTACATCTTATGGAGTACATTACATGATGTAAATACAAAGAATCACTATTGACATGTTCGTCTGGTCAGGAGGACCGTAGTCGGCGGGCGACGGAGGTCGGAAGGTTTGTAGTCGGTGAGCAACGTAAGTCTGTAGGACCGTAGTCGGCTGGTGACGGAGGTCGGAAGGACTGTAGTCGGCAGGCGACGTAAGTCAAAAGGACCGTAGTCAGTTGGCGACGAAGGTCGGAAGGACTGTATTCGGTGGGCGACATAAGTAAGGAGGACCGTAGTCGGCTGGTGACGGAGGTCAGAAGAACTGTTGTCTGACGACGAAGATTAGAAGGATGACGTTAGGTAGAAGTCCAACAATGGAAGGAAATCCATCTTCGCGTAGATGTCCA
>NW_021332273.1:0-824 GCF_001605985.2 Dendrobium catenatum
CACCCAAATCTTTATTTGAATGATGAAGCCTGAAACAGTAAAATTAGCTACATCAGAGATTTCCACAAAATTAGTGTTACTCGTACATCGACATTCCAGCTAGCTCAATGAGCATCACAATTATTTATCAATACTATGTGACAACTAGTTAAGAGTTTTTATTCCATTTCTTGATTAATGGATCAGTCTCTTTAAACTTGAAAATCCGTTTATGAGACAAACTTGATAAATCTTGATAATGTTCGAACAAAATGGCAAGTTTGCCATTTCTGACAAGTCTATCAACCATGCAACTCTATATGACTTCAATAATCACCAAAGCCCTACAGCTCCAATCATTAAGTTTCTCTTATCATATAATCTTTAGTACTACCAACCTCTGGCGCGGTTTATTGGTTCAGCTAAAACTGCAATGGCTTCCCTAGAAATATTTCATATCATTGGACAGCTTATTTAGACAATCTATCCAGCATAAGAAAACAGATGGATGACACAAAGTTCAGCCCATCACTTGATCTTTAAATAGTGTCTAAAGGTTAACAAGCATTTTGCAAAACTCATCATTTGATCATTAACGAATTTACAACATTAAAAACAAATATCCTCTGTTCAAGGTACTGCTTCATTTCTTTATGTGCCTAACATCTTACCTTTCTATTAACAAAAACTATTTTAAATCTAGTAAAGATTTAATGAACTCTAACTTTAATTTACGTTTCTGCATTGAGAACTTGCATTTTTTGGGAGCAAATTACCCTACACTTAAAAATTTAAGATGTCACAATACTATTCAGAACTTAAAACAATTGGAGTAGCCAATGCAT
>NW_021332274.1:0-290 GCF_001605985.2 Dendrobium catenatum
ATAGGAAATTACTTATATACACATGTTTGTTCCATGTTAAAAAAAAAACTAATTTATAATTTTATTTTATTTTTGCACAAATTGAACATAAATATGCAGTAAAGATATATGAAATATGCATATTTATTTTGTTTTGAAAATTTTATATTTATAGAAATTGATAATTACATATTTACTTCTTACCATATATAAAAATTTCACTCTCAAAGATAAGGAGAGATAAAATTCTATGAACCTAGGGACAAGGATTTTTTTGGAAAATTTTATAGGGAGAAAAAGTGATATTGCCT
>NW_021332275.1:0-395 GCF_001605985.2 Dendrobium catenatum
TGGTCCACCGGGGATGTACGGAGCGGATGGGACGCCGGTGAATTGTTGCACCATGGTGCGGAAATTAGAGGCGTCGGTGTTGAGGAGAGTGGTGGGGGTTCTGCGGGAAGCTCGGGAGCGTTTTCGGGGGGGCTTCGTGGACCGCCCGACGTCTGTGGTGGGGTCGGAGTTAACGGCGACGGATGTGGTGCTGTGGTAGAGTTGGGCCCAGTGGGCGGGTTTTGGGCTGCCGTCGGCCATAGGTGGCGGTGGATGGGGAGAGGCAACTGGAGCTTGGAAGTTGCCGCAAAAATGAAAGCGAAGATGGGGGTGTTTATGAAGAAGGGAGGGAGGTGAAGTGTTCCGCCGGGTCAAAAAATAAATTGTGTCCTGTGAGTGCTGACGGACACCGGTAG
>NW_021332276.1:0-242 GCF_001605985.2 Dendrobium catenatum
GATGGCCCGGGACGACGGAATCATGGGATCTTGATCAGGTCCATCGTCCATTCCCCCACCATCCGCTTTAAGTGCAAGATGGTGAACTTTACAATTTTAAATATCAAATCTCCAAATCTTTCAGCCCAAATTCCCAAATTCTACAACTATCTCAATGCCCAATGCTGCTACTATATGTCAAATAACACGTATTTATAAGTATCTTATTGACGACTAGCCTTAATTGAAAGTTCTCTCTCATT
>NW_021332277.1:0-410 GCF_001605985.2 Dendrobium catenatum
TTTAAAATTATGCAATTGAGTATTCATGTGCAAGCCTTAAGGTAATTTGAGACATAAGTATCATAATTAAAAATTCTATAAAGTTAAATTATCCTGTTAGTTGTTAAATGATCACGAAAGATAGTGTAAAATTAACATCAATGACAATATATGACACCTATTGATGTATATCTTCTTAATATTTCACTTATAAGATTATCATTTTCATACATCTCAAATAACGTATCTCCTTCAAATTGTGATTTTATAAAATTATATAGTTACAATAAGCAATTATAATATATTATTGTGCACGCAAATCATAAGGATGAATTTTATTAATAATTGAAAATCTTGCTTTCAATACTCCAAAGCATCTCTCAATAACATTTCTCAAAGAAGAATGTCTATGGTTGAAAATTTCGTATCTT
>NW_021332278.1:0-261 GCF_001605985.2 Dendrobium catenatum
TTAGACTCATTTAAATTTATTTCTAATACAATGAATGAAAATTGACTTAATAAAATGTATATAGTTTGAATGAAAAAGTTTTAAGGCTTAAAATAAGTTTTATTCTAGAGATTACAAAACTTTTCTTTAACAGGACTGCACCCTAATAGGTCAGATTGTCTGTCAAAACACGCAAATAATAAGGTGCCTAACGAGGAAGAGAAAGTATAATATGAATGCATGTGACCCTTAGTAAGCTCTAAATACTTCTTAAATCCATTA
>NW_021332279.1:0-272 GCF_001605985.2 Dendrobium catenatum
AGTCAACCCAAGGATTTGATCTTAGGAGACCCTTCTAATGGAGTTAAGATTAGCATGGACTTAGGAAGGAGGTGAACCACTCTGCCTTTATCTCAATGACTGAACCCACCACCATTAACCAAGCCCTTACTGATGAGTTTTGAATTTTAGAATTGCAAGAAGAATTGAATTAATTTGTAAGGAATGATGTTTGGGAGCTTGTAGAAAGACCTAAGGGATAAAGTATAGTTGGGATAAAGTGGGTCTTTAAGAACAAGGTGAATGATTCAGGA
>NW_021332280.1:0-211 GCF_001605985.2 Dendrobium catenatum
AGAAATTAGGATATACATCCTTTTAACTCAAAACATTGAACATTTGAACTTAGTGACATATCCAACCCATATAAAAAGTTTTATTGATTTTTGAAATCATTAAGTCCCTTAATTAACCTAATTAAGTTTGAGCCTTAATTAAGCGTCTAAACCTTCCAGAAAATGTAATAAATGCATTTTAAACCCAAAAATTATGTTTAACCCCTCTAAC
>NW_021332281.1:0-306 GCF_001605985.2 Dendrobium catenatum
CGGCATGTTCTTCTTCAAGCTGCTGCTCACATTTCATGTTCAAATTTCGCCAGCGAGTGATATATTTGGTCACTGATTCTTCTCATTTTCTTTTATCCAGAGTGAGGTCAGCGATTGTGATCTTCTCAGTTGCACTAGCGAACCTCTTCACGAACATTGTTTTTAATTCCGCGAAAGTCTTCACAGAATCATTTGGCAACTCAGCGTACCATTCGAAAGCAGTTGCTGTTAAACTACTAACGAACTGTCGGAAGAGTAGGGCGTCGTTGCCTCCTGTGTTCCCGCAGGTGGCTTTAAACTGTGCCA
>NW_021332282.1:0-268 GCF_001605985.2 Dendrobium catenatum
GAGCTCGCAAGTTCGCATCATCTTCCTGTTCGGTTTCTTTGCTCGCATTACCTCCCAGTTTCGCCTACATCAATAGCAGAAACCTCGCTATCGAAAAAGCAGAGAATCATGAAAATCCTAATCTTACCTCCTCTACTGAAGGAATTACCGACGTTGATACTTCCAATAAGGACATGCCTGGTATGTCTTCACAGATGCTTGAGCAATTCTACTGGGAATGCGAGCACCGCCCAGACTACCGGCACACTCCCGCGGTGGAGCGTATTCT
>NW_021332283.1:0-264 GCF_001605985.2 Dendrobium catenatum
AACACTTTTATTACTTGATTGACACATGCACTTGTATGTTTAATGAGGATAAATATTTGACTAAACATAAGCATTGACTAATGTAAATGCATCTTCTCATCCCATCATGTTTTTGTGTAATTCCTAGAGAAGTTACAGCATTTTTGCAATTATTTCTATAGTGTTAAAAAATGCTGCATATTTAATCATGCTTGTATATTGTTTAGCTATCATTATTCTTTTACGAATCTATGAATTTTTTACTTTTTATTTCTTGCAATTTTT
>NW_021332284.1:0-221 GCF_001605985.2 Dendrobium catenatum
AAATATAAGAAAGGAAAGACAAAGACACAGAAAGCTTATTGGGCCGACTCTGCCTCAGAATCTTCAGAAGAAGAAGCAGAGGAGGAGGTAACTAACTTGTGTCTTATGGCTAATAATAACCTTGATCAATCGGATCTAGATGAGGTATGTCAACTTTCATATGAAGAATTGTTGCTTATTTCAGAGAATATCCATGACTCGTATAGGAAGTTGAAAAAGAT
>NW_021332285.1:0-637 GCF_001605985.2 Dendrobium catenatum
TAAGTAATCCATTATCTAAGAAATCTCAAACTCCTATTTTAATTACCACGTGGTAGAGGACAAATCGTCGTGGCCATGAGTAATTAAAATACAAGTAGGATTTCTTAAGTAAACTGAAATCATGTACAACATGAAATGAACGATTGATATATATCCTTCTAGACAGAGGAACGTATAAACGACCGAGTAGAAAGGGTAATGTCATATCAAAGATCAAATGAAGTGGCAAGGGGACACATCTGCCACTAAGAATAACATTCATCATATCGAACATCAATGATTGCAAAAGGGATCACAGTGGTAACACCCATACTAATTGTTGGGACCCTGTGAGAGGTACAAGCAACATTTTATGCATCCAAAGAGACTGCTCAGTTAAGAACAAATTCTCAATGGAGAAATATGTCACTAAAAAGAAGCAGTGGATTGACTTTCTACTAGAAGATCAAAATCCACTGAGCAAGGATGTTAACATCTGAAGCAAGATGTACCACATCACAGGAGAGGAGAAAACCATATCCCATTATAAGTGACTAATCATAATAGAATGAATGAACATACGTCTATCTCCTGAACAATCAACGGAATGCTTTTAAGGAAATAAAGAGAATTTGGAGGGACTTTGGGCTCTTGGAGC
>NW_021332286.1:0-214 GCF_001605985.2 Dendrobium catenatum
AAATATCGTCCTAGACGGTTCCCAGAACTATTCTTCGGCCGATATTTTCTACAGTGCAGATCGGCCTGGATGATCCCACTATCGTCCCGGACGATCCAGAGAGGAAAATCAAAATCATAGAGGAACAGTAAGGAAACGAGGTCTCACAGCAACAACAACACCAGCTTCATTACCGCCATCAACAACCTTCTTAACACCCAAACTCCCTCCCTCC
>NW_021332287.1:0-203 GCF_001605985.2 Dendrobium catenatum
TAATCCTATACGCGAATACACGAACACGAATCGGCTGAGTCGTATTTACATATATACCGAAGAAAAAATTTTGAGGCGGTGCCTCATACTGCCTCGAGGCATTATGCCTCATACTGCCTCGAGGCGTTACGCTCTAATGCGTATGCCTCGTGCAAAAAAATCGTAAGCTTCGCTGAATGGTTCGAGGCGTAAGCCCCGATACG
>NW_021332288.1:0-1105 GCF_001605985.2 Dendrobium catenatum
TCATAATCTATAGTGAAAACAATTTTAACCTTGATTATAATTTTTTTAGTTTGTATTTATTGTCTATGGTTAATAGGACCTATCAACCTTGTATCTCTATAGGAATATAATATTATTTTAGGCAAGCTGATTCCTTAGTGAGCTTTCTTAGGGCATTCACTATAGAATTTCTTCTATCTGGTATTTGATATAAAGTCAAATTTAAAATTTGCTTGAGTAGCTTCAAAGTATATTGATCATATGGGATGTTGTTTTCCTTTAACACTTTATAGATTCCTACAACATGGTTAACAATAAACTGTGAATCTCTGAAGATCTTTATTTCTTTAATCTCATTTAAAATGATCATCTCTAATCAATCTATTAGAACATAGAACTTAGCTTCATTATTTTGCAGGGCTCAAAAAATGGTAAGAGTTATATTTCAAGCCTTTATCTGGAGTGATAAATATGATATAAATTATAGCTTTTCCTATGAAATATTGTTGTTGTATATCTCTCTAACAAGATGAAACGCCATTGAAATAAGTACTAGGTAAATTTTTTATTTACTTCTAATTTCATGACCTTCTAATCAGCTAGTTCATCATTTATTGGTTAATCATCTATAGCTGGGTCATGCTACCACAAAATCTATTAGGCCATTTTTATTTATAATATATAGGGGAACAAAGGTTATATCAAATTATAATAGTACCATCAATCACCGAGCTATTCATTTGGATAACGTTAGATGATTCATTAGATGATGTAAGGGATTTACTCTTGAAATTATATTTACTTTATGACATAATATGTAATTCCTTAACTTCTGAGCAGTGAAGATCAATGCTAAATATTTTTATCCTAATTGGAGGAAAGATTTATTCAGTTAAAAGTAATGGTCTACTCTTGTAATAAAATGTATTCTCTTTTCTTCCTTATTAACTTAAGCTTGCAAAGTTCAAAATATTCACTTAAAACTAGTGTATGCAGGATTAAAGGCTTCCTCGAGATAGGGGTAACCAACCTAGAGGACTAATTGGGTACTATTTAATATTACCAAAAGCCTTCTAACAACTTTAATCCCCATGAAAAAAATATATCTTCCAAACATTTGGTTATG
>NW_021332289.1:0-301 GCF_001605985.2 Dendrobium catenatum
TATGTTCAAAAGATAAAAATAAGTGATTTATAATAGTGAAATGTATGTTTTAAATTTTGAAATGTGTAGAAAGGTATTTTGTAGTGAAAAATGTGGAGTGTGAATTTTAGAAGTGTATGTATTTTGAAAGTTTAAAGATGTATATAAAAAGTAAGGTATAAGTGTGTGATTTTGAAAAGTGAAATTGTGTTTGTCTTTTGAGGAAAGTGTATGTGTTGAAAAGTAAAAGATTTCTTTTCCTCCCTACCTCTCTTCTTCTTCTTTTTTTCTTTCTTTCTCTCGCCTCGGAATAAAAATTGAA
>NW_021332290.1:0-291 GCF_001605985.2 Dendrobium catenatum
GGGATTGGAACGTTCTATCACCAGTTCCTGCAGTCTGTCTCTGGCCTCCAGCTTGATAAGTTCGTGGCTTATCATTTCCCCCTAATATCAGCTTCAGTTGGGGGTTGGAGTTGTAAGCCTGTTTGGGCTTTTCTTGATATTGCATCGGCTGTTTGCCCTTGTCTACATTGTAAATCATACATTGTAAATCACCTGCTTTTCTCTATTAGCTCTGGAGAAGAATGTAGAGTCGGCTTCACCCCTTCTAGCCCCTAGGGCTTTAGCCTTCTTGGGCTTATCAGAGTGATTTTC
>NW_021332291.1:0-295 GCF_001605985.2 Dendrobium catenatum
AACCTTCTAATTTGGCTGGAATTGGAATTGTGGTGAGAAACTTTGAGGGAGCATTGATCGTTGCTGCTGGTAAAACATTTGAGCATAGGGATGCTTTTCAAGCTGAGGTAAGTGCTGCAGCTGCTATCCGTGAGGTTATCTTGGATTGGATGTTTGATTTAGATGGTATCAATATAGAAAGGGATTGCATCAATGCTATTAAGTGGTTGCAGAACATATATGATCACAGAAATAAGGTCCATTTCAGCTATGAGGGGTCGGATCTCTCGTTTTTTATGGGATTCAAGAAAGTTCT
>NW_021332292.1:0-286 GCF_001605985.2 Dendrobium catenatum
AGTATTTGGCATTTAGTTGTGCTAAATCATATTCTTCTACTATTTAGTATGTAAAAGGTGTTTCAACTCCAACTCCATTAACTAATCTAGTTGGTTTTGTATATCCTTCATGGACTACAATCTACATACGATAATCAAGTGATTGTAAGAAAGTAGACATGCGTGTTTTCCAAAAATTAAAAGATATATTGTCAAACAGTGGAGGTCTAGTAATAGAGTAACCCTTAGATGTATTTCAGTTTCCAAATATAGCCATCTACGTTAATAAAAAAATAGTCTAAACTTA
>NW_021332293.1:0-215 GCF_001605985.2 Dendrobium catenatum
TAAATTAATTCTTCAATCAAACACCTAATCTCCCGCATCCTTAACTACCTTCTCCAAGCCCCGTCCTCATGGATTTTTCCCATTCCTAAAGTTGCTACGGGCTGTCTAAATCCCTGGTCAGAACATGCATGCTGTCCAGAAATCCTAGAAAACTCCATTGCTGTCCAGGAAAAAGTTAAGCTGCTGTCCTGAACTAATTCCAGAATTCTGGAAAG
>NW_021332294.1:0-984 GCF_001605985.2 Dendrobium catenatum
TATAAGTGCATCTATTTTGTTTTCTTGTAATAGAATGCAGTGAGAAGTGTAGAGAGACAATGAGAGAATAGGAGAGAAAGAATTATATACAATTTTCTCCCATTTTGTATAGTGGATTTCTTTGCGTGGTGTGCTCCATGGTTTTTTTCCCATTTTGGGTTTTTCCATATTAAATCACGATGTTCTTCTCTTCTATTTTCTTTTTCTTGTTTGTTTTGTTTTTGGTTTACTTCCCAATAGAACTATTGTGAAGTTTCAATGCCGCTAATAAGATTTGGATTGCCACCAAACATTAGCCACTATAATGCCTAACAATTTGAAAAATTTCACAAAAAAAAAAAAAAATTGGCCTTTAGTTTGGACACCACATAAAGAATAAGTGATTGTTACTATTTGGTGCACATAAGAAGGGATAAGGTAATGTCAGCCACTAATACGATTTATGTGAAAATATAGATGGAGTAGGTGATGCAAATGAATGACATAATACAAAACACCTAGGAAGCATGGATACTTCCATGTTCGTGTCAAATATGTGTCGGGCACAAACATAACTTTGGCATGACTAGACACATGTTTGACACTTTGCAAATTGCTTCTAAGTTTTTTTCTATGTGGAATTGAACTCCAACACTTTCCTGGCACACCGAGAGACAAGGACTCAAAACCGAATGTTCATGTGAATGAATTAATAGAACTCAAAATCAAACTGTGTAATAAGAAAGACTTAATACTTATATACCCCATAAGAAGTTTTAGCCGTCTATATAGAAGTTGTCTCGTAGCTCCTCTTCGTCTAAGCCATTTCGCATCTCTACCCCGTCGTTGAAGCCGTTCCATCTGTTTGCTTAGGCGTTGAAGCTATCTTGCGTCTCACCTCTCTGCCTTGTTGTTGAAGTCTTCCTGATGCATCTAATGACTAAGAATTAAAAAAATGCATGTTCAAATAAATATTGATGCATAGGATCCAAAGCAGCAATTGAG
>NW_021332295.1:0-479 GCF_001605985.2 Dendrobium catenatum
GTTTGGAGGCCGAAGCCTCGAAAAGAAAATATCTTTGGAGAAAGGATTAGTTCGGGTGTGACATCCGGAACAGTCTACCGGAGATCCGCCCCTGCTAACAAAACTCGTCAGAGATGGGTCCAAAAGAAGGCACATAATGACGACAATTATAATGACAGTCGACATCCTGGAGAGTCTTCCAGGAGATCCCGTCATTCTCTTACTTCAGCCAAAGAAGTTTACTTCGATCGCAGTCCGCGAATTGAAGAAGTGATCCTTCCAAGCCGAGAACCTGAAATTCAGTGGCGTCGTCGCTCAGAAATTCAGGTACAAGAAGAAGAAAAAGAATATGACGATGATGACACTATGGAGATCGAGGTGGTTCGTATGGTCAGCCACGTCGATGTTGAAGAGGAAGATGATGATGGTGATGAAGATGACCAACAATCACAGCCCCGTGTACGTGTTTATCGACGTCGCCACAGGGCTAGACCCATTGC
>NW_021332296.1:0-329 GCF_001605985.2 Dendrobium catenatum
AATAGAAAGATATCAATGAAATAAATCACTGAAGTATCAATTCAAGTTTTACATCTATACAAGTTTCCCATAATTTAATAGTCACTACTTGCATCACACAAAAACAATTTGCATCCATCTAGCTCTTATTCACAAAAAGAAAACGTAGTAGTTAAAAAAATATTATTGCAAATTGAATTATCATATCTCAAGCCTTCCATTTATAATCATAGAATATTTTATCCAAATAACAAAAAAATTTGGATAAGTCTTTGATGTGATACCACATGCGAAGGAGCTTCTTAAGAAAATCAAAAGTGATTGACAATGGAATTACAATTAAGAGCTTA
>NW_021332297.1:0-337 GCF_001605985.2 Dendrobium catenatum
ACTCCAAAACCACAAAGGCAACTAAATAATGACACTGACGAGATCTTTCCTAATCCAAGTTATCATACATGTATACTTGTGGATCAAAATCTTGTGGTTGCTCTTTACTCCCACTCTCTCATAACTTTCTTTCAATAAATTAATTTTACATCTGACAATCTATGTTCCAATTTGTTTGATGATACAGATTACAAAATCAAAGTTTTGAAGACCAATCACATGCTTCTTCTATGTTCCTGTCATTGTGGGCTCTATCCAATTAACCATCCTACTTCAAGCTCTTCTCCAAATCTGCATTTATGATTGCTTCCTTTTTCTTCTTAGTTGTGGCATTGCC
>NW_021332298.1:0-365 GCF_001605985.2 Dendrobium catenatum
TCCCAGACATAGAGGAGGATCCCAGATCAACCCCACTACGCCGGGAAGGGGGAGGAGTAATCGGACTCTTCCCAACCATATTACGAGGAGGCTGCATCCCTCCAGAACCATGAAGATCCCGGCTTCCCGAGCAATTCTGCCTGCTTGGGCAATGTTCCCTTCGGTGACCCACTCTGCCACAGCCATAACACAAAACTCCAATTCCCTCATACTCCACCGGTTGGAAGAACTTCCCTTTCCACCCGTTAATCCATACTCCCGTAAGTAATTTAGTGGCCAGGTTCATTCTCACACAGACGCGGGCGTATTCTCTGCGGCCCCAGCTCCCAGTCTGCGCATCAATCCACAGAGGAGTGCCAAATCTT
>NW_021332299.1:0-207 GCF_001605985.2 Dendrobium catenatum
ATTTAGATTTAGGCTTCGTTTGGGATAATTTTCTTTATACTTTCTAAAGTAATTTTTTTAGTATAAAACTTTCTTAAAAGCAACGAAAAAAAGTGACTAAAAGCTGTCCCAAACAAAATCTTAGACTTCGTTTGAAACAACTTTCTTATTGTTTTTAAAATTTTTGAACTAAAAAATTGCATTAAAAATCATTAAGAAAGCCGTCTT
>NW_021332300.1:0-220 GCF_001605985.2 Dendrobium catenatum
CGGGAAAGGTAGGAGAGATATCTAGGAACTCTCACATGAAATCTCAGAGGTTTTGGAGGTCTAGGAGGAGAGCAATCATCCAAAGATCCCTAATCAAAAACTAAAACTCCTATTTAAACCTCCTAACCTTGTGATCAATGGCTAAGATCAAAACCTCAGTGAATTAGGTGAGAAAGTAGTTTGAATGTGTTGAGTCCAGTAATTAGGTTGTTAAGCCTAA
>NW_021332301.1:0-247 GCF_001605985.2 Dendrobium catenatum
ATTTTATTGAATTAATTTTGGTTGAGTCGAGGTGAGCTCGAGTTGACCCGGATCGAACCAAACCTTACTCAATTTGAACCTGATTTTAGTCCATTGGGTCTAGCTAAGTCCTAATCAAACTTTGATTGAATTTCCAAACCAATTTGAATCCCACCGTTGAATCAAGGAATTTGATCGGACGGCTCCGATCTACCCTCTCTTCCTTTGGTGCCCTAATTGAGGCCAAAGCCTCCATCTCACGCGGCTC
>NW_021332302.1:0-230 GCF_001605985.2 Dendrobium catenatum
AATTAAAATATGATCAATTTAATATATTATATGTTAATTTTGGATATTTTTTTAAATATTATTTGAAGTTTTCTGATTTAAAAAAGGTTTTAAAATTAATTAAAATTGTTTTAATTGAAAGAACATCGTAGCGGCGGTGGACTAGACACGCAACAGGCTAGGATTGGCTGGATCTGACAGCGGGTAATCATCGACAATAATTGCGTGATGGCGCAATCATTGCCGCATGA
>NW_021332303.1:0-289 GCF_001605985.2 Dendrobium catenatum
AAATAGGTAGTGGTGGCTGACGACGACGATGACTGAGTGTAGTCAGGACCAACAATTGACATTGGCTGAGTAGGTGGTGACTACTAAATACACCAAATTTAATGAATTCAAAATACACCAAATTTAAACTAGAATGTGTTTTTCAAATACATTAAAATTTTACTCAACTCTTTTTTTACTTCAAATCAAAAATCAATATTTTTAAAATCCTCATATTTAAATATTTTTTACTGATTTTACTTCAAACCAAATATACCCTAAATTATGAATTTTACTAACCATCAACGTG
>NW_021332304.1:0-329 GCF_001605985.2 Dendrobium catenatum
GGCTTGGCACAGGTTCAATGGGATGTGTTTTTTTTTTATCTCTATATAAACTGCTTGTGATTTTTATTAGGATAACCATGCAGGGAGTCTATAATTTTCTTTTTAAATGGATGTAATATTTATAAAAATTTGTTAAGAGTTGTGAAAATGCAACTTTGAGTGTGGATATTCTTATCCCACTTGAATCCAAAAGAAGAAGGCATCCTCATAGGGGAGAGTCTTCTTCCATTTGGGAGATTGAGTGGGATGGCTTTAGATATCCAAAGAGAAAAGGCAATGCCCCTTATCACAGGGAATTGTCTCTTCGTTTGGATATTCAAGCCACGACG
>NW_021332305.1:0-242 GCF_001605985.2 Dendrobium catenatum
TGTGACAATGTATCAGTGTTAGCATTGGCGAATAATCTTGTTTTTCATGCTCGAACAAAGCATATTGAAGTTGATTATCCCTTCATTCGGGATTGAATTCAGACTCAACATGCCACCATTCATCACATATCTACAACCGATTAGCTAGCTGATATTTTCACAAAACCTCTGTCTTATACAAGGTTTTAATTTCTTCGTTCCAAGATGACAATTCACTCTCCATCATCAGCTTGATGGGGGGT
>NW_021332306.1:0-282 GCF_001605985.2 Dendrobium catenatum
AATACCACAAAGAAAGTGGTTGGATCAGGTATGATTATAAATTTTAAAAACTTTTTCATAGACAATATGTTATTGGTTGAAGGCTTAAAACATGATCTGTTAAGTATTAATCAGCTGTGTGACAAGGGATATAATGTAAAATTTTTACCTACTAGTTGCATATTAAGCCTAAATGGAAAAGAAGTTTTAAATGGAAAAAGTGTTAACAATATTTACATGCTAGATTTGAATTCTATTCTATCTTATACTGCTTTTTGTTTAAAAACTGTTTCTGATGAATCA
>NW_021332307.1:0-281 GCF_001605985.2 Dendrobium catenatum
GGTTCCTGCGGTGGTCCGGCGGTGGTCCGACGAGATTACTGCGGTGGTCCAGCGAGGTTCTGCGATGGTCCGGCGGCTGTCGAGGAGGAACTCCTTCCTACTCTTCTCTTCTTCTCTCTCTTGCTTGGATCCCCTCTTGTGAAGAATGAGGGCTCTATTTATAGATTTTCTGGAGTGGCATGGACCGTAAATAGGTGTGAGATCAAGGGCGAATAAGGAGTGGTCAAATGGACGGCCGATATTTAATCCTACAATCGTGCACCGTTCGTTGGACATTTGGA
>NW_021332308.1:0-397 GCF_001605985.2 Dendrobium catenatum
AGCCGCTCGAATTCATTTTCTCGCCTGTTATTCAACATTTTCCGCCTCGTTTCTGGCTAAAGGCAGGCTGACGCAATGATTACTTTTTCCCATGGATAAAAAGAGGTTTTTGCGTTTTTTAAGACCTGCAACTTCTACTTTTTTTGTTTTTATTTTAAACTAACAACATCATTTAATACACATATTTTTTGAACTGTGCAGCAGCTTTAACATTTAATGTGAATATTTTTGGAACTGTTGCACTATAGGCTATAGGCTATAGTCTGCACCTACAGTTGTAAAGTTTTTCTTTTTTAAAAACCAAATACATATTTTTAAGATTTAAATTTAATAAAAATAGTAATTAATTAATTTTTAAAATCCTAAATATTATTCCAGCCGACTCGCGAGCTCACCA
>NW_021332309.1:0-206 GCF_001605985.2 Dendrobium catenatum
TAGTTGAGGATACCACACATGTTATATTTGATGAATTTAGAATTTTGGAAGAGATAAATTTAGAAGAGGATGAAATAGAAAATAACTCCTAAAGATTGAGAAGATTGATTTGGAAAAAAATTTGAAGAAAGAAAACCCTTTGCCTAGAGATTTGAAATTTTGTAAAAACCACCCAAATATATTGATTTTAGGTGAACCTAGTGAGG
>NW_021332310.1:0-314 GCF_001605985.2 Dendrobium catenatum
AGCATGATGCACTAAAAGTTTCACACACATCACTTGAATCTAATTTTAAGAAGTCTAAAGAGATGGAAAAAATTTTGAGGATTGAAAATAAGGTCTTAAAAAGTACAAATTTGAAGATTCAAAATGAATTAGAAACATGTAAGAAAACTAGGATGAAACCTACTTTTGATCAATTGCCAAAACCTAAGACTCGCATGTTTGTTTGAAAAATATAGTTTTGAAAAAGTATTAATTTTCTTTGGGAAAGTTAAAAAATTGAATTTTAGTTTTGGAATCAAACACGATATTAAGAACGATATATCATCTCGAAAGGA
>NW_021332311.1:0-324 GCF_001605985.2 Dendrobium catenatum
TCAATTTGATGGGGGGATGATTTCAACTGCATTAAAATGATCATAAGTTCTGATCGTCCCAGGACGAACACGTGTTTGTCTGTACGATCAGTCTGATCAAAAGTCAGTACGAAAGGAAGCTTCATAAGTTCTATTGATTACGAAAAGCAGTTTCATTTTGACGCATTGGTTCGTCCATACAAAATTTTTTCATACAGGAAGAATCAAAAAATTCATACGGGAGGAAATATTTTTGTCTTGTACGAACGTGCCATTTTCAATAAATAGAAGGGCTTTTGACTCAACATTCACACTCAAAACTTCACTTTCAATCTCTTTCGTATT
>NW_021332312.1:0-1244 GCF_001605985.2 Dendrobium catenatum
CGGTTGTTGCGGCGTCGAGAGCCCTGTACTCTGCTTCGGTGGAGGATCTGGCTACCGTCGCTTGCTTTTTGACTTCCCATGAGACTTGGTTGTCTCCTAGGAATGTGTAGAAACCCGAAATGGATTTCCGGTCGGCATTGTCTGACGCCCAATCTGCATCGGTATACGTCGATAGCTGGAGATTGCTGAGCGTAAGAGGCAGACCATAATGGAGAGTGCCTTTGATGTACCGGAGCAAGCGTTTTAGAGACTTGAAGTTTTGGTCGGTTGGAGCATGCATGTGCTGACAAATGCGGTTGGTGGCGAACACGATATCCGGACGAGTGATTGAGAGATATTGTAAGGATCCGGCTAGCTTGCGGTAAAGCTTTGGATCCGAGAACAGAGGATCTGAGTGTTCCGGATTTTCTTTTGACAGAGTGACCGGTGTCGGAGCCGTGCTGCATTCTGCAAGATTGGACATGTGAAGGAGCTGTTGGGCATAATGTCTTTGGTCCAGGAAATATCTGGTTTTGTTTTTGGTGACTTGAATGCCAAGGAAGAGGGAGACTTGGCCAAGTTGTTTGAGTGCAAATTTTGATTTGAGCTGGTGGAGAAGAGATTGGATGGTGGGCTGATCGTTACCTCTTAGAAGAATGTCATCTACATAGATGAGAAAGAAAATTTGAATGTCATTTCAATTAAAAATTAAAAGCGAAGGATCAGAGCGACTAAATCGGAATCTGAATTGTCGAAGAAGAGTAGTTAGCTTTTGGAACCATTGGCGCGGTGCTTGCTTAAGTCCGTAGAGTGATTTTTGTAATTTGCAGACGTGGTTTGGTTTTTGCGAGTCGATGAAGCCCGGTGGTTGACGCATATAGACTGTCACGACCCAACCCGATCGGGACGGATCTCGCTCGCATCGGGTCGTGCCCAAACTCAAACTGACTGAACTGATTCCAGAATATGGCTTTGGAATTTGTTTCAAAACTTTCTTCCAAATATTTACACACAAAAACAGACACACAGAGCTCCTATAAACATCAAAATGCAGCGGAACAGATCATCTATCTTTTTCTTCCTAAAAAAGAATCATATACAAATACAGCTCATGGCTTTCAGACAGAAAGAAAAACAGAACAAAAAAGTCATGATTGTACAAAAATCAAAAGTACAGAATACCTATAACAGATCAGACTCTGAACTCCTACTCCAAGACTTCCTTACATTTCCCAGAACCTAAAAACCACGCAGAAAACAAGGAT
>NW_021332313.1:0-202 GCF_001605985.2 Dendrobium catenatum
AACTTTTCAAATTCAAATCTTTGCCTAATTTAATGGATGGCGAGGTTTCTAATTATAACAGATCGTACAGCACGATGTGGTGATCGTACAGTACGATTAGTTATATTCAAAAATAAAATTTTTAGGAAAAATAAAATATTTTAATTTATTTCTGTTACATCAGATCGTACAGTACGAAATAAATTTGTACAGTACGATGAAC
>NW_021332314.1:0-303 GCF_001605985.2 Dendrobium catenatum
CGAGTTTACTGCTTTAGCCAGATATGCTCCGCAGTTGATGAATACTTCTGCTGAGAAGTGCTATCAATTTCTGAGGGGACTACGAGATTGTCTGAGGCAGCCCCTAGTGCCATTTCACATTTCTGATTTCTCTGAGTTTGTGGAGAGAGCTCGTTTGATAGAGAATGATTTGATGGCTACGCAGCAGCGGTGAACTGCGAGTAGGAAGAGGTTCGGGGGTGATACTTCTAGCAGTGGTTCCTCTAGCAAGAGGAGATTTATTTCCAGAGACTCCAGGAGGAGTGGACAGTCAGGATTTTTTGG
>NW_021332315.1:0-388 GCF_001605985.2 Dendrobium catenatum
TTAAAGAAAAGTTCTATAAGTTATATAACTTAGCATTCCACTAGAAATCCGAGCACGCGAGTTTCTAACATTTATAGAAAGGTTTAGAAAGGAATAGGCTTGACTCTTTCGCTCTACCAACCAAGTTGGAGGCAAAATTTCCAAGCCCGATTTAAAGGAGGTTTCCTACACTCACCTCTCGTTACGCATGTCTTAATTGAGTTGACCACACTCACCCAATGGAGAAATGGGCAGAGGGACCAACGGAGAGAAAGAAATATTCTCCATTGAAATTTTTTGAAAATTTTCCTAGTGGCTGTACATGTCACTAAGTTCAAGTGTTCAAAGTTTTGAGTCAATAGGAGGTGAATCCTAATTATCGGAAATATTCTAAGTCTTCTAGAAATAA
>NW_021332316.1:0-280 GCF_001605985.2 Dendrobium catenatum
ATTCTGATTTGATCAAATGCCCCCATCACTTGACATCCAACAATTGGCTATTTCAGTTTAATCATGGAAAATGAAGAAACAATATGATATCATATCTTGTTTGTCTGTCAAAGCAGAGTGTTGAGTCATAGCCCAAATGGCAAGTGAGATATGATGGCTACATTACTTGTTAACCAACTGTGGCATTTTCCCTTAGAATCTAGCCATCATGCGTTGCAATAACCTCGTGATTATTCACATTGGCGTTAATCATGTTTTTCATTTGCGCCCCAAACATATT
>NW_021332317.1:0-302 GCF_001605985.2 Dendrobium catenatum
CTCCCTCTTTTCCCCTCCACCATCCCCGGCCCAACCACAAACCACCGGCCCCTCTTTGGCCTTTTCCCTCATTTTCCCTTATTTCCTAATATAGATTGCCTATAATTAAGATTAATTTTGAATTCAAATCCTAATGATTTGAATTCAAAATCTTTTTTAAAATACGAAATCTATTTCAAGAAAGTATTTAAATCTCATATCAATTCAATCTTTAATTAAATGAGATTTGATTTCACTTATCTAATTGAAGATTCCCTATTAAGCAAGCCATAGACTCTTGCCTTAAATCCCTATCCCATCCA
>NW_021332318.1:0-255 GCF_001605985.2 Dendrobium catenatum
ACAAAGAATTTTATTTGAAGATCCAAAGATGATATCACCCACATAAATTTGAACAATGAGTATTTCCTTTTCAAATTTCGTTAAAAAGAGAGTTGTATCCACACTTCCTTTTTCAAAAGATCTTTCAAGTAGAAAGGTGCTTAATCTCTCATACCAAGCCCTAGGTGTCTGTTTTAATCTATATAATGCCTTCTTTAATTTAAAAACATGATTTGGGCATTTTGAATTTTCAAATCCTGGAGGTTGTTCTACAAA
>NW_021332319.1:0-223 GCF_001605985.2 Dendrobium catenatum
AATTGTCTCAAAAAGTCCCATATGATACAACCATTGCCGACATGTTTTGAACTGAGAAACTAAATTGACTTGACAGTCAGCTGCAATCAGTGAACATAATATTTTTGCAGACAGTATTTCGCTTACTGCATATGGACAAAGAACGAAATTTTCAACAATGCCATGACTTCTTGGACGCTTCTGTTTGGATATGTGCTTGCATTTTTTTTTTTAGATTCATAGT
>NW_021332320.1:0-305 GCF_001605985.2 Dendrobium catenatum
ACAACTATGCCAGATGATGTAATACCACGGAAGAGATTTGAATCTGGGGTATACCATCGCCTAGAAATGATACAAGTCATTCATATCATACTCCTTCCAACCATGCTTGATATGTGAGTGGGGAGTAAACAGGTCAGCTGTGTGGACAAAAAAGAGAAACTTGAAATTAAAAAGGAAAACCAAGAGCATTTTGATAATAGCATGGACCCAAACTGATAAAGGTAAAAGGCAGAGCCACCTTGAGGAAAAAACAACAACATAAGGAGTGAAGAAATTTAGATTAATCCACTCATATATTAAATAAG
>NW_021332321.1:0-399 GCF_001605985.2 Dendrobium catenatum
TTTGGTCGGTGTGCGTCATCAGTCGTGCGAAAATATGATGGTCTGATGGGTTTTCTGGAGTATGCTGCACATTTTATTTCTTATAAGTTCTTCTTCTTCCTTATGAGTTATGAGTATAAGTTCTTCTTCTTCCTTATAAGTCTATTTTTATAATCTTGTATTTTATTGTAACTTGTAATCTTGTATTTTAGTAAATGGACACTTTTAGACTTTTAGTTAATTTGTCAATCAGTAACTTGTAATCTTGCATTTTATTGTAACAATTATTATGTATGTATTTAAGACTTTTAGTTAAATTATGTATGCATTTTTCCTTTAACAGCGAAAAAAACATATAAAAACAATTATCGGGTTGCCAGGTCGGGTTTACTCGGGTCGGGTTAACCCGGCAACCCGCGG
>NW_021332322.1:0-298 GCF_001605985.2 Dendrobium catenatum
CCTGGGAGAGGACTCCTCCAATTCCGACCCCCGAAGCGTCGCAGGTCACTTCGAAGACTTTGGAGAAGTCAGGAAGTCTCATCACTGGGGCTTCCACCATTCGTTTCTTAATCTCATCGAATGCTCTGGTGGCGGCCGGGGTCCAATGAAAATCACCCTTCTTAAGACAATCAGTGATAGGAGACACTATGGTGCTGAAATTTCTGATGAATCTCCTATAGAAGGTAGCTAACCCGTGGAAGCTGCGAACTTCTCGGATGTTCTGAGGAACGGGCCAGTCAACTATGGCTCTAACCTT
>NW_021332323.1:0-487 GCF_001605985.2 Dendrobium catenatum
CGAAAACCATCGCTGATAGAATGCCTGAGGTTCGAAAAGATTTATCGAAAAAGTTTGTTTTTCTCGTTACTAATCTAAAATTACCGACTTTTAGGGTTTATGGTAATCATAACTGGCTTAATTCCCAAAACTCGGTACACATTCTAAAACTCGGCACACATTCTAAAACTCGGTACTAATCGGTATTCGGTATTAGGTTTTGTTCGATTTTTTCGGTATTTGATGATTAAAACTCGGTAAACGTCGTTACAGGTTGAAAAAACTCGGTACACATTTCGTAGTGATGTTTGGTTTTCCTTAGTAAATCGAACAGAATCCTAAACGACGTGTATTTAGGGGTTAGGGTTTGTTTTACCGTGTTTCTCGGTACTCGGTACTCGGTACTCGGTACTCAGTATCCGGTACTCGGTACATGGTACTCGGTACTCGGTACTCGGTACATGGTACTCGGTACTCGGTATTGCTTGTCAAAACTCGGTTTTTTCTT
>NW_021332324.1:0-275 GCF_001605985.2 Dendrobium catenatum
CACTGGACTTTAACCATCGGAATCTGTTTATTTCTTAGCTTTCGGACGTCGTACGCTAAAATCAACTCTGGCTCTTCCTTGTACGCCAGATTCTCCTGAATTTCAACCTCATCAGCTGACAGCTTCTTACCAGAGTCTGATACCCACTTCCTCAGAGTGGATACGTGAAACACGTTATGCACGTCAGGCATCGAATCAGAAAGCAACAGTCGGTAAGCAAATTTTCTAATTCTTTTCAGAATTTCAAAAGGGCCAACATATCTTGGACTAAGCTT
>NW_021332325.1:0-264 GCF_001605985.2 Dendrobium catenatum
TGGTGTGACACAATTTTTCCCACCAGTCATCACAAAATAATCTTGATTGGGCACGAATCTCGAGGCAAAATCAATTTGAAAACTTCAAAAATTAATTTCGGTAGCATACAAACTCCGATTTCAGCGATCTTATAGTCAAACTGAGTGTCTCGGAAATACGAACCCAACGACTCCAAGATCAACCCAATCTGAGCCCAAATGAGTTCGAATCAAGGGTTCAAAGCGCTTTTGGAAGGTTCAAACCGCAATTTGAGTTACCAAACG
>NW_021332326.1:0-310 GCF_001605985.2 Dendrobium catenatum
ATGAAAACTCATATGATAGTTGTTAAAAGAATTCTTAAATGCCTTTTAGGCACCCAAAATTTATTTATATGGTACCCTAGATGTAGCTCCTCATTTAAAATCATTAGTTACTTAGACTTAGATTTGTTGGATGTATGATTGAAAGAAAAAATACCTTTAGAACTTGTGAATTCGTAGGTCAATACTTAGTTTCCTGGTCTATTAAAAACAAAACTCAATAGCTCTATCCATCACTAAGGTAGAATACATTGCTGCACTAAGTTGTATTTCTTAAGTCTTGTTTCTAAAGAAATAAATCTTTGACCATGGA
>NW_021332327.1:0-337 GCF_001605985.2 Dendrobium catenatum
AAAGAAAAATCTGCAAAAAACAGAAAAATTTGTTAAAACGCAACCAAAGCGCAAACATAGCGCAACTATAGCGCAACCATAGCGCAACTATAGCGCAACCTTAGCGTAATTTGCATCATGTAAGCTAAAAAATTACCTCACTTTTCTTTAAAAATTTAAATATTTTTGCTGCATTCTCTTGAGTAAAGTATAAATCTGTATACCCCTGCCATCTCAGAAAATGCGGTCTTAATTCTGAATCGGTTGGTTTATTCAAAGAAAAATGTTCCAAAAACCAAATATGTATAATGCCAAACATACAAATTTTAAAGTTAACATTAAAAAACATTAAACATGT
>NW_021332328.1:0-250 GCF_001605985.2 Dendrobium catenatum
GAAAAATGAAATTTATGGGTGATTTGAAAAGTAAAAAAGTGTTTATTTTGAAAAAATATAAGAGTGATTTTGAAAAGTGAGATGTTTGATTTTAGGAAAAGTAAAAATGTGTATCTTTTAAAAAGTGAGATGTTTTATTTTGAAAAAATGACGTCAGTCGCCTCTATCCAACCGGGTAGAGGTGCTACGGGCAGATCCACCGGGTCGTAGCCCTCGGTGACTATAAGTATTTCTAAACTTAGAAAACCTT
>NW_021332329.1:0-2119 GCF_001605985.2 Dendrobium catenatum
AAACGTTTTGAGATTGGAGACAAGGAATTTGAGAGACAGAGAGATTGCAGAGTGATTCAAAACAGCACCGTTCGTTGCAAGTGAAGGAGATGAAGTAGATGCTTGTTCCACTTGATCCGCCATTGAAATCCTCTAGGATCGAACGATGTCTGATATCATGTAGAGATTTCAAGAACAGAATTGCAAGAACTAGATGATCCTATAGGACCAACTAGTGATCTATTTATAGTAAGCAGATAAGTACATGGCAGTATTGTAAAATATGCATAAATTCTAATTACAGTAATATTATACAGTGCTTCTAATAAAAAGAGCACTCAAAATCTTCATGATGTTTATGCGAGGCAGATCGGCAATATCATTCTTTTGCTAGCTCATTGTTTTTCAGGAATGGAATTTATTTCATGCCTTTGGGGTTTTTATCAAATAAGAGCATCTCCAATGCAACAACAAACAACTGTTTGTCATTCTTCTGTTGTTCCAACTGAGCAGCAATTGTTACGTCATTTCATCGTGAATGAACAGTACGACGTCAATATTGGCGTTGCGCTGTTCATCTGCGCCATTTTTTGGTCTCTACCGAACTTGTCGAAGAAACATGCAAAAGAAGAGAACGACTGTTACGGGGCAAAAATGGAGTTCGATTGGAGATGAATCACAACATTTTTTAGTTTCACGGCATTTTGGAGTGAAAAATGAGATTTTCGGTTGGAGATGCCATAAGTTTGACATTACTATGACCAAACCAAACTCAGGACAAGTGTTTGTAACTGGTTTATGATTAAAAGAAAACTTTCTGCATTCATATGCCATAGATTTGTTTATGAGTTTGACAACTGATATATCATCAAAATAAATTATCTTGATCAGGCACGAATCTCGAGGCAAAATTAAGTTAGAAACTTCAAAAAAATTAAATTGAAGACCATATGAACTCCAATTTCAGCAAACTTATAATTGAACTGAATGTCTCAAAAATACGAACCTAAAGACACCAAATTGAACCCAATCCGAGCTCAAATAGAACCAAATCAAGGCCTCGAAGCGCATTTGGAAGGTTCAAATCATAATTTTGGTTACCAAATAGTTTTCAAGGGTGGCATGCTTATAGTGACCCCTCTAATTGAAAATTTGATCTTTAATTGTCTTGCTCAAAATTTGTGAAAATCATGTCCTGCTTTTGTCTTGACATTAATTTAGGCATTTTATCGAGTTGAAATTTATTAAATTCCAACATGTGTAGTCATATTTTTTAAGATCAAATGTAGATTGAGCTATCATTAGTTGAAACTGAAGGCTGAGGATGTAGTAAAGACCGCCATTAGTACCAAATATAGATAATATGAGTTCTTGGTGATATCTTTTGATGTGATGAATGCTCCATAAATATTTATGGATATAGAGTGTTGAGGGAGTATTTGGACCAATTTATTATTGTGTTCATGTGTGATAACCTGATATATTCTAAGTATGAAGAGGATCATGAGATTCATTTGAGGCTGACTCTAGATTCTTTGAAACAATAAAAGTTATATCTTACATTTTTTTTTTAAATGCGAATTATAATTGACTTCTATGACATTTCTGAGGCATGAGATGAGCATTGCAGGTTATTATAGGAAGTTTGTCCAAGGCTTTTCAAAGATTATAGTCCCTCTAACAAGATTTAACCAAAAGGTCGTGTTATTTGAATGGACACCATGGTGTAAAGCAAGTTTTGAGAAGTTGAAGAAATCTATGGTGTAAACCCCTATGTTGATTATTTCGTCAGAAGAATTTCAGATATATAGTGATGCTTTTTTAAAGGTCATGGGATGAGTGTTGCAACAGAATGAAAAAGGTGGTCGCAGCTGAAGCCGCATGAGATAAAGTTTGCTTGTGCTAAAATATTCAACCAATAGAACGAGATAGGCTATCATCAAAGAATTCCATAGCAATATCTTGTTATTATTGTAGACTACTGCATTTTTCACAAGAACTTCAAAGAACAATGAAGGAGAAACCTCAAAGAGAGTAGAGCCCCAAATTGTAACACTGAAAACCCACCACAGGGATATTTAATGCATTGGAGACGATATCCACGCATTTCATGGAACTCTCGTCGATAAGATTTGCAGGG
>NW_021332330.1:0-215 GCF_001605985.2 Dendrobium catenatum
TAAATGTTGTCTTTTACCCTATCCTTCTAAATGTACAATCTAACTCTCTCTTTTACTAGTAAACATCGGCAAAACTTTCTAATTTCTATTTTACCCCAATAGAATTAATATCAGCACCATATAATAATAATAATAATCTTTATTTAATTCTTGTCCCTCTCATACCCCAAAAATTATTGCATAACATTTAGTTTCTTGATTTTATCAGCAAATTT
>NW_021332331.1:0-382 GCF_001605985.2 Dendrobium catenatum
CAATAAGAAAAAATAAAAAATAATCGAGCTTGAACAAGATCATATGTACTCAGCTAGACCCGATTATGGCAAATTATTGCATACGGTCACCGGATGCGGAGAATAGGTTCGGACATCCAATAAAAATTTGCCATGTCACCTGCGCTTTTGACTTGCGCTTTAGTTGCGCTTTAACCTGCGCTTTACATGCGCTTTACCTGCGCTTTTGGCGCATTTTATTTAAAATAATATTTTATTAATATCCGGACCTCTCTCCGCGTCCGGTGACCGAATGCAATAATTTGTCCCTGATTAGCCCTTGAATTAGGCAAGCTTGAACAATCAATAATATCAATAGATAAGCACGTAGATTATGAATCCCACCCCCTCATTATCCTTCTTT
>NW_021332332.1:0-236 GCF_001605985.2 Dendrobium catenatum
AGGCTAGATTCATCCAAGGCCTCGATTTGATTGATCTAGAGCTTGTTTGATTCTGATTTCAACTAGAGAAATATACGAGGACAATCTACAAGCTTAACCGTATAGAAAACTTCAAGATCCAACGATGAGATTCCTCAAAACTTTTGATCAAGATCACTACACTTATATCAATATAATTTTTTTTATAAGTGTATTTTAAATCTTTCAAATATCACCCCATGCTTTCTCTTCATGAT
>NW_021332333.1:0-284 GCF_001605985.2 Dendrobium catenatum
TGCATTCTTCCTTGCAATCCCTAAGTAAGTTGACTCTTATGTTATGATAACTAGGGAGCTTATAACTAGGACCTATTGCAGCAATAGCATCAACAGCTTTCTGTGTATATATTGAAGTAAGAGCATTAAAAGGAATACAACAATAAAAAAACCACCTTGCTAATGCCATATCTGCACGGTGCACTACTTCTTTAGATGCTAAAGCACTCTTAATTGAAGGTTGAGAACCTCTTGTAGTTCTAGGAGTAAAGAATGTATCTATATCAGAAGCTTTTCTTTTTCCT
>NW_021332334.1:0-508 GCF_001605985.2 Dendrobium catenatum
TAGAATAATACTTTAAAAAAATAAGGAAGATAAAAATTTTTTTGATGTTTTAAAATTTTTGAAAAGAAAGAAAAAAAAGGATACAAATTTAACAGTACGTTCTCCCCTTTGACATTATCAAAAAGGGAGGAGGTACGAAAAAAAACACAAAGAACGTTCCCTGATCTAGTGAGAAAATAATATATTCTTAAAATGATAAAGTTACCTCTTGGTTTTAATCAAAATTATAGTAGAATCGGATTTGACAACGCAAAGCCCAGAAAAGGTTAAAAACTCAGAAATTGATAATCCAAACTCAAGTTCTTTAAAAAAGCAAAAAAAAAAAAACTTTTAATTCAAGATCTAAATCAAGAAATAAATTAGAGAAAGAAATAATAATTTTTCAAAAACTCCTTCCATAAAATATATCTAATAGAAGATCAATGCACAAATTTTTTAATCAAAAATCAAGATTTTTAAACTAAAGTATCAAAAGTATCAAGGGTTTTCTTAAGTTTTTTAAGAAGTA
>NW_021332335.1:0-1408 GCF_001605985.2 Dendrobium catenatum
ATCACACTCTATCATCATAAATATTCTCCTATACAATAATCTATAAAATCCCATGTAATTAGTATTTTATCACATATCTCACAACTTTCGCATTTCCTGCTGCAACCATCAGACATTCATGATGATTGAGATTTTGTTTGGGACAGCTTTAGACAACAACTTTTTTATGCTTTTATGAAAAATTTTAACTAAAAAAAACAGTTTTATAAAGCAATAAAAAAGCCATTCCAAACAAACCTGAAATTCAACAAGCAAACTCATTTTGAATCATGCGTTTCCTATTGCAAGAAATGCATCAGACATTCAAGATGATTGAGATTTTGTTTGAGACAGCTTTAGACAACAACTTTTTTAATGCTTTTATAAAATTATTTAATTAAAAAATAGTTTTATAAAACAATTAAAAAAGTCCTCCCAAACAAACCTGAAATTCAACAAGCAAACTCATTTTGAATCACGACAGTGTCGTAAGTAATCATCCATTACCATCATCTCTCCTCTATTAAAAATAATAAGGATAAACTATTTTGTTTTAATTAAATTAACATTTTTGGAGCAAATATAAAAATAAATAAACAGATTAAAATATCGAATAAATTTACATTTTGTTACAATAAACGCCATTTGGAATTAGATCCATCAAATAAAATAATAAATTAGAAAAGAAGCGTTTTTTCTCTCGTTAGATCTGAATCCGGCCACAAACCATATGGTTCCTGCAGGCCTAAACAAAACGACAAAATCCAACGCAATCAGAAAGATCGAACACAAGTCGACGTCGCCTTCTTCTCCATCCCTCGACAAATGGCGACTGCTATCGCTGTCGGATCCCTTCTCTCAATCGTATAAGACACCTCCCAATCTCCTCCCAATATCCAAATCTCACCATCCTATCACTGAATCCCTTTCCGGGTTCCATACAATGCAGCGCCAACACCAATACCCTAAACACGCGAAGAAGAATCCCGCCGTCAAGCCACCGCGGATCGTCATCATTCCGAAATCGGCTCGCGACGACAACGATGATCGATCGAGCGTCTGCAGCATCGGGGCGTTCCACCTCCGGCGTGCAGCCGAGGAGGAGGAGCTTCGGTTGCGGGAAGAATTGGAGATGGAGATCGAGCGGGAGCTCGAGCAAGAGCTGATAGATGGGATCTCTGAACTTGTTCGCCGCCTCAGCGATCTCAAGGCGCGCCAGATCGCGCGGGGTCTCGTTAAGGTGAACGGGGGTGGGCTTACGAAGAAAGCGGAAGTCGATATCGCCGGCGCGACAAGGCGGTGGGTGGTGACCAGCTTTCCGCAGAGAGACCGGGCGGTGGATTTTGGTGAGGAAAGTGGGTACGATTCTGGGTGCTCGGATGCTGAGTCCACAACGGAGGAGGGAGGCTTAAGCAGAAAATGCATCATA
>NW_021332336.1:0-2253 GCF_001605985.2 Dendrobium catenatum
CAAGTGCAACTTCTCTTTACACTTTGTACATTAAAGCTAAAAATAACTTACGCATCACATTGTGCTTTGCAATTTGAAAGCCTGTAATAAGATGGCTTGATCGGTTCAGCAACTACAACAAATATAATTGATTCAGTTTCCCATTCAGATAAATTCAATCTCTATTAGAAGTTCAACTCCACAATCAAAAGTAGATTTGATTTATGTTATATGTATAAGTTCAAATATGATCTCATGCTTAATTTTATGTTCAACACCAATAATAACTCTTGTTCAAGTATAGGTACAAGTTCATAAAAATGACTTAATATAAGTGTTGATTCAAATTTAACAACATCAAATATAGATTCATATTGTAATTGCAAATTATCTTCTGCATCTAATAGATATTATTAGAATGTCCATGAACTATCGTTTATCTGATAAGATCATATTCAACCATATATAATTCGCATGTTGATGGGTACATGACACGTTTAAAAGAAGAGGTATCCATTTTCCTTCAGAAATAACAATCACATTGATGATATTCATAATGGAATGATTATAATATCGCTCAACAATAGAAAATCTACATAAAGTTACATGTCATAATTTTGATAAATTGTAGCTTAATATATCCCTAATATCTAGCCAAATAACTTGAATGAAATAGATGATAATAATAATAATAATATAATAATAAAAATGATAATTACGAGACAAATATTATTTACTTATAAAACATAAACTTTACATAATATTTAAATACACAATAACCATTTTGTTGACCATCCTTTAAACTTATTATACAATTGACCACTGTAATAACAAAATAATAAACATTGCTCTTTAAATTTTAGGTTTAATATCAACTCATATAAATTTAATAAGAACTCTTTATCAAAATAATTAAGCATTTTCCACAAATTTTTATTTAGTACATTCCACTCTTTGGTAATCAATTAGATTGTGCATCCCTATAATCTTTCAAATCATAGATCTAATTTAAAAATTCTCTAAGATTATCCACCTGTTGAATATATGTTAGGGGGAAGACAGGCAGCCGCCCCAATTAGCGGTCCAGCCGTCCAGCAGAACCAGGCAGGCAGAGCCTAGGCGGAATAGGCAGCAGGTTCGTCCCCCATGTGGGGCCCATCAAAGCTTTGATTAAATGTACCCGGAGAGGAAATAAGGAGGGAAATAAGAAAGGAAAGAATACTAATTTTGAAATAGATAAAGAGGAAATTAATTAAGGGGGTTGTTTTTGGAGGAAATTAGAAAATTTAATTAGGGTTGATTCTAGGGTTTGTTTTTCATATTTTGTTTTGGTGTTTGCTGTAGTTTTTCTAGAGTTACTAGCGACATTTAGGTCAAGCGGGAGAGATGGTTTATCTCTCTAATCGTAGATCGTTGTATATTTGGTCTTGGAGAATTTATACAAAAAATCAATCGTCATTTCTCAAATTTTGTTGTTTTTATTATCCTTTCTTGCTAATTTCATCCTCAAGGCGTATCAAATTAGCATCAGAGCCGTGTCTTGGACCAAAAATCATCGTCTACTTGCTGAAATCAGCTGCAAAATGCCTTCCCTTTGCTGTTTTTTGCAGATTGAAGAACCTTCATCATCGTTGTTTTTGCAATTTGGGACTTAAACCTGTGAATGGCTGCGGAGAAAATGGAGGCTTTGGAAAGAGAAATGGAACAACTCAAGTCCATGATGGAGGGAAAATATTCCGGAATGGAAGAAAGGCTGTCATCCATGGAAACTCGGATGGAAAACTAATTCGAGAACATGGAAGGCAAGGTAAGGAAATCAATTGAGATGCATTCGAAGGTTCCACTAGCTATTCCTAGGGCAGGTCCAAAAGGAAAGAGACTTCAGAAAGACAATAATGAAGTAGAGATGGTTTTTTCATAAGGATTAGATCGAGAGGCTCGTCAGAGAGATGCTAGAGGCAAGGATTATTAGACCCAGTGTGAGCCTTTTTTCCAGCCCTGCATTACCGGGGAAAAAGGACGGCAATTGGAGATTTTTCATAGATTATAGAGCCTTAAACAAGTAAACTTGAAAGTCAAAGCATGGGTGATGGCAATGGATGTGTGGCCACTGGCCAGCCAGTCATAGACTACTAATATGCTATTCAGTTTCTCTATATATTTTTTTCACTCTCACACAAAAAGGACATAGGAAACTTATTTAAATGAAACAAAATCAATGAACAAATAGGCCAACAAATTGAAAATAAACATTGCTAAAAACTATCTCGCATA
>NW_021332337.1:0-416 GCF_001605985.2 Dendrobium catenatum
TCTCTAATTGGAAATCCTGAATGTATAAATGATGTTTCCTTGTTATCTCCTCCCACCATTCAAACCGCTAACAATACTGAGAATGGATATACTAAAGTTGGTTGGAAGAAAGCTAAAACAATAAACTCTCTAATGGCCTATCATCTAGGGTTACTCGAGCTTCTATTTCTTCCTCTTCCAATGGTTAAAGACATCATTTGGAATTGTAGAGGTGTGATAAATCTACCTTCTTTGGAAAGGGTTAAATTTTTTTGTAGAATTTAAAGCATTAACGTTTTGATTTTACCTGAGGCTTTAATTTCTTCCTCTAAGCTAGATTCTTCTCATTTTAAGTTGGGATTTGATTTATCATTTAGTAGTTGTTCTAATAAACTATGGATTTTTTGGAAACATTTTGTTAACTTAAGCATTCTTCA
>NW_021332338.1:0-418 GCF_001605985.2 Dendrobium catenatum
CTAGAAGCATTTTAAAAATAATCCAAAATATCCTTAAGCTTCTCAACATTCTTAAAAGAAGTTTATCAAAAAATAAGAAAATCATAAACATATAAATGAGGAGAAAAAGAAGTCCCACCCGTATTAACGCCGTCAAAACTTTCACTTAGAGATGTATCATCAAGAAGACTAGAGAGAGCATCCATTATTATGCAGAAATGATAAGGAGAATGAGGACATCCTTGACGTAGACCTGAAGATAAGCTAAAAAATCATCAAGAGAACTATTAAGAATAATAGAGAAATATCATCAATACATCCTTTACCCAGGATGTAAAAATTTGAGGAAACCTTTTTTGAGCCATCCTAGAGAGCAAAAAATCTCTAGAGACATTATCTATGGCTTTATGAATATCCAACTTAGCACAAAAAAAAAAAA
>NW_021332339.1:0-211 GCF_001605985.2 Dendrobium catenatum
GGTTATTGTCGGTGGAGCTCGGCCACCACTACTTTTTCTGTACTTTGTGATGTAATATTGTATGGCACTTTCCATGGACATTCTTTTTCGTGGGCTTTCTTTATTTTTGTTGTGATTTACTTACTTTGATTACGCAGTAGAACCAGCATGCTTTTCATAGGTTTTCTTTCTTGCATGGCTCTTTTAGGATAAAATTCTTCTACTCGTAATT
>NW_021332340.1:0-543 GCF_001605985.2 Dendrobium catenatum
CACCAGACGAAAGCGAAGAGGAGGCGGCGGAAGGGACAAAAGAGGCGTAACCCTAGCAGAGCCATTGGATATGGCATTGCTTATTTTTAGCTATGATGATATGCATAAATTATATAGGTTTACTACTACTTATAAAATCAAATAGGTGATATCTTATTTGAGGATATTATTCATAATTCAAACTTAATTTCTATTTATATTTTATTTCATGAAGAGATTCGACAATAAGAATACCTAGCCTAAACAACTAAGTAGTTAGAAAAAAAATACAAATGACCCATATAAAGGTTATGCTTCATCATATACATTAAAATTTCTCCAACAAGTCATCATCTTGCATATTAGAATAATGCTTGCAATCATCGAGAGGAGCATTCCAATATGCCTCAACACTAGAAATTAAGTGGGTCTATCATATGCTTATTTGTATTAACTATAAAATTATCATTTGACAAAAAGAAGAGTAATCACCCTCAACATAATCGTAATCGACAAGAATATTAGCGGAATTTTTGTCGATGGACAAGGACTTGCTCAAGCTTC
>NW_021332341.1:0-526 GCF_001605985.2 Dendrobium catenatum
ACATCATGCTCTTATATTATTATTTATAATTTATGAATATATTTTCATTATCATTTATGTTATCAATTGAATATTTATTGTATTGAGGTACTTATCTCTAATATCAATGCAATACATAATTTAACAAAAAATTATTGATACTTATTTAATTGATGAGTCTAATTGGAGGATATGGTCTATTATTAAATCAAATATGGGTTCAAGCACAAAATAAAATGGGCTTTAGAACTTCACATTGAATTTAATTAATTATATTTTATGCAAAATGCATATGTATACGACTAATATGTTATAAACTTTTTTTTTTTTAACTTTTTTATATTAAAAAATCAAAGAGATTACATAATACAACAGCGATAAAGCGACCAAAAAGTGAATACGACAAGCTAAAAATGGGCTCAGTAAATAGTCCAAGCATCAAACGTCCAAGCCGCCCCGCACGGACCATCCAGAAATAATCGGTTGCCACCAGCTAAACTACCGGGATGTGAGCCCCGACCACATCATTGCCCTCAGCCAGTCGTAG
>NW_021332342.1:0-200 GCF_001605985.2 Dendrobium catenatum
AAGTTATTCAGATGGAGAAAGACTTGCTTGAAAAATATAATACTGCTATGATTGGGTTTCAGTTAAATGTGGTTGTCAAGGGAGGAGGAGAATCATTTAAATGTGGTTGATGATGGTAAGCTTATCTTATATATGGAAGATCTCCTTATGGAGGATGAATGTTCTCAACTAGAACCCAAACATGACTATAAGCATCCCGC
>NW_021332343.1:0-567 GCF_001605985.2 Dendrobium catenatum
CCTGTAATCACTTCAGGTGACTCCTTAGCATCTTTCTGAGTCAGTGCATATACTCTAGGTAGAGTATTCGTTCGGCTTTGACTTGATCCTGGAGTAGAAGCAGCTGATTCCACTGTTCTTGGTCTTCCTACATTCCTCTGAGATCCAGTATTCATCTTTGACTCTCCTGTTGGTCTTTGCCCCAGAGTAGGACAATTCTTGGCTATATGACCTGGTTGATTACACCAAAAGAAATTATTTGTACAAGATAAACATTCTCCTTTATATTGTCTTCCACACTTACTACAACTGTTCACACTTGAACTGTCACTATTTGTCTTTTTCCAATTAAATTTCCCACCTTGTGAAAAAGACTTGCTAGGTGAATCTTGAGGAGCTCCCATAACCTCACCACTTTTTCTCTTCTGAAAATCACGTCTCCTTTGAGTATTTTGCAGGTTTGCTTCTATCTTTCTAGCTTTTTCCACTAGAACTACATAATCTTCAATTTCAAAAGGAACCAGGGGTTGCCTAATTATATCCTTCAGTCTAGATAAAACTTGAGACATTTTTCCTCTGCCGTTTGTA
>NW_021332344.1:0-385 GCF_001605985.2 Dendrobium catenatum
CATTTTAAAATAAATTTAATTTTAAAATAATGGGGACAAAAATACGAACGATTTGATATATTGCACGTCAAAAACAGATGAAAATTAAAATTTTGGTGATTTTTCAAAGAAAAACAAGTATAAAAGTTATTTAAAAAAAATCAGTTTTAAATCCAAAATGCCCGGCGTGTGACACTTGGCGGCCTCGGACTGGTCCCGTGAATCACGCCAATGATTGGCGCCACCGCCAATCATTAGACAATGATTGCGGTAGCGGCGGTGCCCACGCGCAATCACTTATCCATGTGAGCATCGCGCGAGAGCCGTCTGATCCCCTGCCTATTGGACGGACGGCTCTGATCGAGCCAGATGGCCAATCCGGCCATCCCGTGGATAGTAAGCCGAA
>NW_021332345.1:0-598 GCF_001605985.2 Dendrobium catenatum
ATGAAACTTGATCTTCTAGTTACTTTCTTTTGCTTTTATTTTTTATTTTTTTTCTTAGTGTTTAGTGTGTTTTATTTTTCTTTTGTTTCTTTTTACTTAGTCTTCAAAATCATCGCTGAAATGATATTATATTCCTTGTCCTTGCATTTGAAAATTTGTAATCAATGTGGTTTTTATCTCCCAATCTCTTAGATGAAAAAAATATTTGGTGATTGTGTCTCTTTCTCTAACCTATATTAGTGGCATAGTTTTCTTTTCTAATAAAACATCTATCTCAAATTAAAGATTGTTTATGAAATTGAGATCTTTTCTTAAGCTTGCATAAGAAAATCTATCTTGTATTTATAATGTTTAAAGTTTTTGTCACATCAAGATCCTTCGTTACTCTTTTCTTTGATTATTAACTCTCTTTGTGGTAATTCTTCCTTATGTTAGAGAGAGAGCTCCTATTCTCTAATATCTAAGAAGATATACTCAAAACTAAGAATTTTTTTAAGAAGTTATAAAAGAGAATGTAGTTTGCAAAAATAAAAAAAATTTGGCCAATGATGCCAACAAAAAAAGCGCAAAGACGCCAAAATTGAAAACCTATAAAAAG
>NW_021332346.1:0-347 GCF_001605985.2 Dendrobium catenatum
TAACCACTTGAGTGGTTTGAGTTGACGTAAAAATGAAATGTCTCTAATTTGAACTCATTTCAGGTTCTCTTTACTTAGTTCCTACCTGAGAGCATACGGTCGCGCCCTCCCATCTCGCCTGTCTAAGAAAGAAAGGACGATTAGACGGGCTGTTAGGGGTTGTCACGACTCTAGCGCCTCGTCTAAGTTGCTTAAGGTTCATTTCATCTTTAGTGCTTAGTCGTAGGATGAAGGTGCGTAATACTGTTAGTTCTTTTCTTTTGGACTGACTGTATTTGCTCATTCGTTTCTATGCTTTAATATGTTTCTTCTCTTTCCGACCCTTTAGAACTATTCAGTGAATGCTC
>NW_021332347.1:0-349 GCF_001605985.2 Dendrobium catenatum
TATTTTGTATTTATTACATTAGACTCATCTACTAATATTCCCCTGCAAACTGATGGGTTCTGGCGAACTGTCAGTTTGAGTCGAAGCATTTGAAACCGTGGTGTAGATAAGGATTTTGTAAATATATCCGCTACTTGATCAATAGTGGAGATCGGGAGAATCTGAATGTTCTTGTTCTGAATGTGATCACGAACAAATCGCTGATCGATCTCTATGTGCTTCGTGCGAGCGTGGAACACTGGATTGTTGGCAAGGGCAATAGCGGAGGTGTTGTTGCAATATATATCGGTGGGTGACATTTGCGAGATGCCGAATTCCGTTAGAAGTTTTCTAAGCCAGATGACATCGG
>NW_021332348.1:0-753 GCF_001605985.2 Dendrobium catenatum
GAAGGTAAACTTGAATTATGGAGGTCAACTTTAGAGTATAAAGGTTTTTGCTTGAGAAGATCTAAAACTGAATATATTGAGTGTAATTTTAGTAGCAATAGACCTAGTGAGGGGATTGTGACTTTGGACGATCAAGTCATTAATAACAATACACATTTTAGATATATTGAATATGTTGTTCAAAGTGATGGTTAAATTGATGGGGATATTATCAGCAGTATTCAGTTGGATGGTTGAAGTGGAGGAATGTACTAGGCTTATTGTGCGATAGAAAAGTCCCCCTCAAACTTAAGGGAAAATTCTATAATATGGTGGTGAGTTCTGCAATGTTTTTATGGTATAGAATGTTATCCATTAAAAGAGAAGCATAATACTAAGTGTTGCAGAGGTGAGGATGTAGGTTACAAAATGAGCATATACATGAAAAGGTTGGAGAAGCTCCAGTGGAAGATAAGATTAGAGAGAGTCGCCTTAGATGGTTTGATCACATTAAATAGAGGCCTTCCAATGACCCGGTTAGGGAAGTTGAGGTACTAAATTTGACTTATGTTAAGAAAGGTAGATGTAAACCTAAAAAGACTTAGTAAGAAAATATTAGAAATATTCTTTCTTTATTAGATTTAAATGAGAATTTGACTTTAAACTGAACACAATGGCAAAAAAGGATTCATGTAGCTGACCACACGTAGGGGACAAAGGTTTGATGTTATTGTTGTTTTTTTTTTTGCTTCAACATACTTTTAGAGTATCTCT
>NW_021332349.1:0-218 GCF_001605985.2 Dendrobium catenatum
CCCCCAGAGCTGCTGCCTCGAGTCCCCCTCTCCAGATACTTCCGGTCCTCGACCAACTGTGCCAACTCCATGGCCTCCCCCAGGTCGTGTGGTCTCATCACTCTAACGGCGGGTCTGATTTCTGGTCTGAGCCCCTTCATGAAGTTCCCCTCAAGCACGGTATCAGAAAGACAATCCAATTTGCTAGCTAGGTACTCAAACCGGTCCCGGAACTCTGC
>NW_021332350.1:0-357 GCF_001605985.2 Dendrobium catenatum
GGAACCATAGGGCTTTTGTAGTGCTCCCTGAGACCTTACTAATGAGCCTAAAAACACGAAATTTGGACAAGTGTGCAGGGAGTTATGAATTTTTGAAGATCCCTTGAATTTCTGGATTTATTAATTCGGCAATTACACAGTCAGCAGCCATTACCACGCATCGCGCGTCGATTCACCAGGTAATGATTAGCGCTAATGGTTAACGGCCGGGTTAACGATAGCCGTTGGATGGAGGATCGAATGGCGGAGATTAACACCGCTCCGATACCGCGGGATTTAATCCAAGCCGTTGATCAAGATCAACGGCTGGAATTTCTTCATCAACCTCCCGCTCGTATCCGAGACCGTAGGGCTTCT
>NW_021332351.1:0-347 GCF_001605985.2 Dendrobium catenatum
TCATTTATTAGTTGATATTTATAAATTTATTATTAAAATTACAATTATAAATAAAATTATTCTAAGACAGCCATTTGGCCTCATAAATAATAGTAGTACTTCCTGCACCAAATTTTTTTTCACCTTAGTAGCCACCCCAAGCATAAGGTGAAATTATTTTATGCGGAGATTGAATGACGAGAACAATTCTGATTTGCTGTCCTTTGCTTGTCATTTTATTGGGCTTTTACAAATAATCATCAAAAGTGCAACAAATATACATTTATAATTGTATTTTTGATGCCTTTTTGTTGAGTATTTGTAAAAGCACAGCAAATATTGAATTAGTAAGATATTTGATGTGCTTT
>NW_021332352.1:0-274 GCF_001605985.2 Dendrobium catenatum
CAACAGTTATAAAGAAACAATAATGTTTGTTATCATCAAAATCTCTGTACATGGGTCCAAATTTACAAAACTTTCTAACGATGTGGATGATCAAATTGATACTACTAAAAGTGAGTTGCAATTAGAGGAAGTAGATTTAAACTTAGAGGAAAGTCATGACAAATTTGATTGTGGTGCAGATATTTCATCATATAAAAGTGAATTAACATAAGGTAAATAATTTTTGACAATCAATGATGAATCAATAATTTAGATTAACAATATGATTTATTTA
>NW_021332353.1:0-270 GCF_001605985.2 Dendrobium catenatum
GTATGAAAGGATTTCTTGTAAATAGTGTGTATACAAACAGTCATTTCATTTTGTACATTTTTATTGGTATGTATGAAATTATTTTCATCCCGTACGATATCAAGATTGAACATACAAACCCAATTTTGTACTATATGATAGGTCATTTTTCTTTAAATAGAAGGGCCATTGAAATCATTTTCATTCACTTTCAAACCCTTCTCAAAATCTTCTAAGGCTCCGACCTAGGAATTGCAAGCTCCAGCAAACACTCTTGAGTTTCTAAGGGAA
>NW_021332354.1:0-1837 GCF_001605985.2 Dendrobium catenatum
AAATTGTGTTGTAAAATCATAAATAGCTTATGCTCCATGTTCTTATTTTTTGGGAACGTTCACAAGAAAAAACTTCATTTACTTTCGTGGAAAGAAACCTGCAAGCCCAAACCATTTGGTGACCTTGGGATACCTAGTATTGAATCTCTATATCATGCTTTTGGGTGTGCCCTGATTTGGAGATTTTTTTACTTCTAATAGTTTACTATCTCACTGGTGGAAGCTTAAATTTATGTCCCTGTGGAACATGGATACCAACAGGAGGTAGCTATTAAGATTAAAAATGCTATTAAACTCACTATCCAAGGAGATTCTACCCTTGCTTTCTTATGGGACCCATGGTGTAATGGGAAATCAATTATGGATTTGCTTATTGGTGTTAATATGGTAAAAATATTGGGTATAATTTCTCTAGAAATATAGTTGGTAATTTCCTTTTTGAAGGGACCTGGCGGCTTCCTGCCTACCTTCCTGATTCGGTTACTGCTGACATTATGTCAAACCAGGTGAATACGGGCAACTATAACTATCGTTGGAATGACTTTGATAAACCCATTTTAAAGAACTTTTTGTATCATTTTTATGATAATAACCCCAAAGTGGATTGGCATTATTTTGTTTGGCATAAAACCATACAATCTAGTACTTGGCTTTTGCCTGGATGGCTATTAAATGTGGTCTCAAAACTTCTGATTGCTTATTAAAAGAGGAATTTCGGCTGCCTCTACTTTCATTCTTTGTTCTGCTGAACCTGAATCTCACTCTCATCTGTTCTTCGAATGCGATTTTTCTTATGATATACTGAAAATTATCATTCCTCATTCTGATTTCTTACTGCTAAAACTGACACTTCACTAGTTATTTTTACATCTCGAAGAAAGGAACACCTGCAAGCAAATGAAAAACTATTACTTTCTTATGACTTGCACTACTACTTATTTCATTTGGAGGAAAAGGAATGATAGGCTGTTTGGTAACACCTTTAAGAATCACTTGAACATCGTGGATAAAATTAAGAAAGCTGTCATATTTAAGACTTCAAAATGGAAGAGTTCACACCTATTTCAACATTTGCTTTGCTGAATGATCGTTATTGCCTATCTCGGTTCGATTCAGCTTTGTCTTGTTGGTCTGCTTCCAGTCCGTTTTTTTGGTCTGCTCTTTGCTCTTTGATTATTTTGATACCCTTTGGAGGGTCTTTACTGGCAACTAAGGTATCATCAGGCTACAAGGTTTTAACAGAGCTGTTTTGATGGACGATGACGAATGCTTGTCCCCACCAGCTGCTCCTTTGGACGGACGTCTTGGAAACCAGGAGGTTTTGATGCTCTTTTTTCTATGGGAGGTTCCGTTTTGGGCATTATGAGTTCATAGCCTTGTTTCCCCTCTTTTTCCCTTTTCCCTTTTATTGATGTATTATTTTTTCTCACTGCAATTATTTTTTTTTCCTCTTTAGCTGATGAGATTGCTGTTTTTTAGTTTTTACAGCTTTTACTTGTAATCTCTTTCATTTTATAGAATGGGCTTTACGCTCCAAATTTTTCCAAAAAAAAAAAATCGCCTCATACATCGAGACCTGAGGACTCATCCTCTACAGTACTCACCCATAATGACTCTCTCAAATAATTTACCCCCATAACTTTGAATCATTAGCTAGCTACAACGTTTGATAAACTATGCATTAATGTATTTTTAAATTATTGATTATCAAATTATCAAGAATCTTTTTTTTTTTTTTTACATTTAGGCCAAAATTAAGATATTTTTGGGACATTTAGGCCTAACTTAAGGTAAACTCGTACACACATAACATACATAAGACTCAAATTCAAGACTT
>NW_021332355.1:0-325 GCF_001605985.2 Dendrobium catenatum
CTTTTTCGTGGGTGGTGTGAGAGTAGTTGTGTTGGCTGTTGTTGTGTGGGTGGGTGGTTGCTTTCTATTTGGGTTCAATTTTTTTGAGGAGGGGGTTGTTTTGGTGTTGAGTTGGTTGTTTTTTGGGGGATGTTTTGTAGTGGGGCGATGGTGGGGTATTGTTTTGTGTCGGCATACTGTTTGGGTTTCTATTCTTGAGGGGTTGTTTTAGGGGTTGGTGGTCCTGAGTTTGGTTTGTTGGTGTCAGCCTGCTAGTGAGGTTTCTGTTTATGGTGCGAAGGGTTTTTGGTATTAGATTGATTCTATTTTAAATTGTGAAATTATC
>NW_021332356.1:0-201 GCF_001605985.2 Dendrobium catenatum
AGAAAGTCAAAGAATAACTTTGTTATATTTATCATCAGTGGCGAAGCAAGAAAATTTTAAAGGGGGAGGCACAATTTTAATCTTGTTTCAGCTGATTTTGATATTCAGATTCAATTAATCACTTTACTGTTTATATGTATTATACTTGCAGATTTCATTCAAGTTTTTTTTTAAACCGCTCGCTGGAAGAGCCCATGCGGG
>NW_021332357.1:0-414 GCF_001605985.2 Dendrobium catenatum
CTCAATTAATCTTCTTTGGGAAACTTAAAATTAACGACGATCATTATTGTCAGGTTCGAATAATCATTAATGAATGATATTTTATTCCTTTGGGGAGATATATTGTTTGTTGACAAAGTTTCGAATATAACATTAATGATAATTCGTCTAGATTATCATAGCTAGATATTTGATCTACTTCACTTTGACCTTTCATGTCCATATGCAGTTCTTTCCTAAAGTGGGCTATGATATTTGTGATGAAATTTGCAATTATAAATCTGAACTACATTTTAAAATCTTATTTTCACCTCTTGAGGTGGTATACATTTTCTAATGGGATGTTTGATTTTAATATTAAAATTCAAAGTCAATTTCAAATTCCCCAAAGAAGGTTAAACTTTTCAAAACCTCTTTTCAATTCCACCCCAAACA
>NW_021332358.1:0-3028 GCF_001605985.2 Dendrobium catenatum
TCACAAGCAACCACCAGACAGTCTTCCGAACAGAAATGGTACCAATAACCAAATGGATGGCACGAATCCAAACAACCAGCCGAACCATGGAATAATAACTCACCATAACAATTTGAACATCACAATTAGGAGAAGTAAGCCAGCAAAACGTAAGATTTTCAAAATTATTACGTAACCGACCCCAGCAGATAAGTTTAAAGATAAAAATCAATGCATTACTGAAAGTAGAGAAAACCAAAAACAAAACCAAAACCAACCAGAGCCCCCAAGAAACTGAAGCACAAGATAACAACATAAAAACAACATTACCCAAATCTAATGTAAGGAATACCCATCCGATCCAGGTTAGTAATACCAACCAATTTGGAGGGTAAAGAGGTACTAACAAATTCCATAAAATCATTCAAATCACCTCCCAGTTCAGCTAAAAAATCCGCTGCAGCATTGCCTTCCCTATGGATATGAGAAATAGTAAAGTTAAAAGAAGACAAAAGAAGTTTGATTTCTCTAATAATGTAGAAGTAAAGAGGGTTAGCAGTGCCCTTCCCGCAAATGTATTGTAAGATTGTTTGGGCATCCAACTCAATCCAGACATTAGTAATCCCAAGAGAGTTGCATAAGTTTAAACCATACTTTAAAGCCAGAATTTCAGACAAACGCACAGTTTTAATAACAGATGGACTAGCGAATGCCAAAATTGTATTGCCCAAACAATCCTGAATGATACCCTTACAGCCAGCTTTCAATCTACTAAAAGCACCATCAGTATTGAGCTTTTAATAGCCTGTCGGGGGTTTAATCCATCTAATTAAAATGTGATTAGGAGAATGGGAAGAAGAATCCTCCACTGCAATGTCAAAAGCCTTCACAAGATGTTGATAGCTTTTAAAATAATCTAAGTTAATCAGCTTAGCCACGAAAAGCCATCTAACTTTATCTTTAATCAGAGATATCAAAGCCAAAGCATTCATTTTAATGCCCTCATGTTTAGACTCATTCCTACCTTTCCAAAGAAACCAACAAATGATAAAGGGAAGAACATTTCTAATATGTTTCTTAGCAGGAAAGCTCCAGTCATGCAGGATATTGAGAATATTATCATAATTCTTACAGAAATTATCCCTAAACAGATTATCAAAGTAAAGCCAGACCTTAATAGCCATGGGACCAAAAGCAAAAACATGATTTATATTCTCCATGTGGTAGCAACATTGACATTTAGAAACGATATAGAAACCTTTTTTCATGAGAATAGTATCAATAGGCATATAATTGTTGGTGATCCTCCATAAAAGAATAGAGTAGGAAGCAGGAATACTTTTTTGCTAACACTTGGAAAAGATATTAGACTTAGGTTGAGAAGACCTTATAGAATGCCACACCTCTTTGATAGCAAAAGAACCATCATTAGATTTATTAAATAAAATGCAATCTTTTTGCTCAATTTGAAGTGGCACATCCAGAATAAGATTTAAAATAAAATTAGGAACCATCTCAACAAGAAGGGATAAATTCCGAGCGCCATCTTGAAAAAATTCAGCCACTTTACAAAAACTATTGGACCGAGTATTAAGCAAATTATCAATAGAAGAGCAGCCGAGCCAGTTGTCTTGCCAAAAAAAGATATTCCCACATCCAAGACCCCACTGAATAAAACTTTCAGCCTCCCATTTAATAGTACAAAGGCGTTTCCAAATGGTAGAATCACCCTTTTTAATGAAACCATTCAGGGGATGTTTACCAACACAATACTTCTTAATCATAAATTTAGACGAAAGGCTAATATTAGATCTCATATTAAACCAAAGTTTAAAAGAAAAGCAACAAGCCATATCCGTAAGGGTTTTAAAACCCAACTTACCTTCCTCCTGGACACCCGAACAATTCTTCCAAGAGGCCCACAAAATAGCAGATTTACCGTCTTTGGCCCCCCAAAGGAATTTGTTAAACATCCTTTCAAGCTTCATACAAATATTCATAGTATGATTAAGAGTATGAAACAAATATATCAGAATTGAGCAGAAAGCACTTTTAATCAGAACTAATCTCCCACCAAAAGATAAGAAATTAAAGGCCCAGACAGAAAGTTTTTTTTTGACATTAGCAACAATATCATCAAATAAATGAGACTTCTTTCTACCTCTATAGAGAGGGGTACCCAAATATTTAATAGGAAGAAGTTTGTGTGAAAAACCATACTGATTTTGAATAGCAGTAATTCTAGGTGGAGTAATAGACTTTGCAGTAATAAAACAGCTTTTAGAAGGGTTAAAGATTAAACCACTAGCCTTTTGAAAAAGACCAAGAAATCTAAACAAAATTTTCAGCATTGATCTAGAGCCATTAGTAAAGATAATAAAATCATCTGCAAAGCTTAAATGAGAAACAAAAAAACCACCCTTAGTACGGTAATGTAAGTTCATGTGCTCTCTAAACAGATTATTAAGACCTCTAGAAAAAAATTCCGAAGCCAAAATAAACAACGCAGGAGACAGGGGATCCCCTTGCCTTAAACCATTCTTGGAGTTGAAGAAGCCATGGTTTTTACCATTAATCATCACAGAAAAGAAACAATGCTCGATGCTATTTTTAATAAGTCTAATAAACTCTTGATTGAAACCAAGAGCACTCAGCATAGTATAAAGAAATTCTCAATTAAGGTTATCATAGGCTTTGGTAATATCAATCTTAAAAATGAGATTCCCTCCAGCAACTTTAGTTTCTAAATCATGAACAAGTTCTTGAGCTAAAAGAACATTATCAAAAATAGACCGACCTTTAACAAAGCCCGTTTGCTCAAGAGAGATGATATTAGGGAGAATTAAAGCCAAACGAGTCATAATAACTTTTGCAATAAGTTTATTGAAAAAGGAACACAAGCTAATGGGACGAAAGTCACACCAATAATTAGTGGCATTACTCTTAGGAATCAACACAATGGTAGTAGAAGTAAAAAATTTAGGGTATTGGTTTCCATTAAAGAAATCAATAACCGCATTAACTAAATCATCTTTAATGATATGCCAAC
>NW_021332359.1:0-238 GCF_001605985.2 Dendrobium catenatum
AGCCTTAAGAAAATTTCATTTAATTCAGCGCCTCGGCGGAACAAATCTCAATGCCACAGTGCTACTTAATGTCGCACCGCTATAAGTAAAAATTGCAGCGCTAGACTTTTGAAAAAAATAAAAATAATTCAACGTAGAAGCGCCAACCTTTAGAGCGCCACAGCACTAGATGATGTAATTAAGTGCATCAACACTCATCTTTTGCAGCGCCACGACGGAGCAGTTAGAGAAAAGAAGT
>NW_021332360.1:0-254 GCF_001605985.2 Dendrobium catenatum
CACGGTAAGCAAGCATCCCATCAAAGCTTTATATTCTTTGGAGCCAAAAGTTCATGGAAAAAAGGCCCAGGCATGGAAATATCAACCGGCTGCATTAAAAACATTAACTTTCCAATAAATTCAAAACATAGAATTCAGCCCCCAATTAATACAAGCCACGGTTTTCCAAGAGACAAGAAAAAAAGGGGAAGGGGAAGGGACAAGGAAAAAGGGGGAAAGAGAAAAAAAACATTTTAAGAAATAATGAGCTAATT
>NW_021332361.1:0-214 GCF_001605985.2 Dendrobium catenatum
TCATTGAAGTAGGTAGAAGCAGAGCCGGTGCTACTTCAGGTACCTGTTGATTTCGGATAGTGTTTGACTGCTGAAAAGGAAAAGATTTTTCATTAAATGATACATGTCTAGAGATAATTATATGGTTAGTGTGTATATTCATGCACTTATATCCTTTTTGAGTGTCCGAGTAGCCCATAAACACAGTAACAGCCGATTTGGGTTGTAGTTTATG
>NW_021332362.1:0-249 GCF_001605985.2 Dendrobium catenatum
TTGAGTGGCTGTAGCCACACGAAAGCTTTCTGAGGTTCTAAAATAAACAGGAGAGATGTAAATTTTCGTACTCCTGAAATTTTTTTGGGACATTTAGGTCAATTACGACAGACTCACACACAGAACGCATACGGAAGACTCGAATTCAAGACCTCTTAGTTCGTAGCCTAAGCTCCCAACTAACAGACTAACGTGAGTTGTGTCATACTTCTGAATTCATTTTTCTGTTTCCAGAAGTACTTTTTTTTT
>NW_021332363.1:0-201 GCF_001605985.2 Dendrobium catenatum
GAAGGATAAGAACATAGTGGGCAAAACAAATGAATCAAGAACAAAGTAAGATGATGGGTCCTGACTCACAACCATAACGAGACTTAAGAAATGGGGTATGGTATCCATAACACAAGTGGGCACAACAGTTAGAGTGGTGACATGAAAGTTAGGGCTAACATTCTTTCTAACATTAAAGTCAGTATGAGGAGTGGTGAGATA
>NW_021332364.1:0-313 GCF_001605985.2 Dendrobium catenatum
CAAAACTTTGTGAAACCTAGGGTCCCCCAAGGCCATTTATGTGTGGATGACGTCCCCAAGCCATAGGTCCATTAGAAACTTCATTTGCTTGCATCCCCAAAACCTATGTGCGCTGTCCTCTCCGTAAAACAGCGGAAATCTGGTGATTTCCGTTTGTTTGCTCTCTTGTGAGAGCCAAAGAGGCATGCCATATGCGTAGGGTGGTCGGATTTGTATCCGACAACCCCTCAAATGCATGTAAGAACATTCATTTTGTGCCTAATACCTTCGCCTACAATCAAACCTTAGGCTAAGTATTGTCACTCAACCATAT
>NW_021332365.1:0-583 GCF_001605985.2 Dendrobium catenatum
TTTAACTCATATTTGTCCCTTGTGTTGATGTGGATCGTACCGTACGAAAAGGATGTATCGTACAGAATGATACTCATTAATGTCGTACCAACCAGATTTAATTCATCCCAATTCGTTGCTGACGTGTATCATATCATACGAAGAAGATATATCGTACAATACGGTAGGCAATAATGCAGGATGAATATCGTACCGTACGATGTAGGTCGTACAGTATGATAAATAGAGCCGAAATCTGCTCATTGGTGAACATTATGTTGATTGAGATGTATCGTACAGTATGATGTAGGTCGTACAGTACGATGAACAGTCAATGTAGAGTTTTGGTGTGGTGAGTGTGTGATGATCAGGAGCAGCCAAAAAAAACATTTTGTGTTTTGTTTTTTTTTGTTTTTTGTTTTTTTTTTCTTTTTTTTATGCAGTTATATCTATGACACCTAATCTAGTCCTCAAGGTGCTAAAGGTGTCGAAAGCTAAAGGTTTTGTGAATATATCTGCCAATTGATCCCCTATAGCGATGTGAAGTAATTCTATATCTTCCTTAGTGACGTGATCTCTAATGAAATGGTGTCTAATGTCTATG
>NW_021332366.1:0-251 GCF_001605985.2 Dendrobium catenatum
CGTCAACAAGTCCGCTATGCACAAAGCTCTGGACCGACGAATTCTCGCCATCGACCTAGTACAAACCTAAGGGTTTAGGTCACCGGCATCTACACCTTCATCAAGCCCGCTAAAGCTAGAAGCAAAGGGCAGAAGGAATACAAAATTTTCTGACAAGTCATCAAAAACAAATCAGACAACCCTTCACCAAGTCCGCAGCACAAAGCACAGGACAAAAGGATCAAGATCTCAGGGCTCTAGCAGAAATTGCA
>NW_021332367.1:0-263 GCF_001605985.2 Dendrobium catenatum
ACCCTCGGTCGTCCGCCCGTTCTCTGTTCGCGCGAACAGTTCTGTTCCGCGAACAGTTCTGTTCCGCGGTATATAAAAGGCGGGCCGGCCGGTTCGGTTGAACCGGCCGGAAGAACCGGTTGTCACATTGGCTAACCTCAGATCTTGAGGGATTCAACTCCTTCAATACTCTAGTTCTCAAGTTATTCAAGGATGGGGCTTTCAACTCTCAAACTATAAGTACCTATAAAACATATCATTTTGAAGTAATTAGGTAAGGTTCC
>NW_021332368.1:0-244 GCF_001605985.2 Dendrobium catenatum
AGTGGATGGGTTGATTCCAATAATTCAGTAATCCCTTCATTAGTTGTATTTATTTTTCTTGTATCGTAGTCTGCATGTATAGGATTGCACCACGATCACTTAGTTTAGGCTCTCCTAGATCTAAGGAAATGTCTTGTTTACTATTTTTATGTGTTTCCCATGCATTTATTACCTTGAGGGTTAGTTAAAACATCACTTTAAACCTTGATAACGTAGTGACACCCTAAGGACAATAATTAAGGAC
>NW_021332369.1:0-200 GCF_001605985.2 Dendrobium catenatum
AAGGCGGTGCAGATCACATCGTGATAATCCAAGAGTCAAGCAGAAGTGCTTGGAAGTTGAAGACTATTTTGTGAGAAGAAAGGGTTGTACTCTATATGTAAATTGGCTACAAACTTGAATTTCTTTTAGAGAAAAATTGAGTATGGAAGCACAAATCATAAAAATGCTTATGCTAATTTTGGAATTTAAGATTTTTTGTA
>NW_021332370.1:0-1100 GCF_001605985.2 Dendrobium catenatum
CTTGCACTCATAGCGAATAACATCATTCGAAACTTTTGCATTTTTATTAAATTTGCCTCTATTCCATTGCTGGCGTCTCTTCTGCTTCCTCTTTAGAAAGCTTTTGAATTGTCTAGTCATTAATGCAATGACGCCTTCATCCTCAGGTTGTGAGTGTTCACTCTCAGACTCCTCCACTTTTAGTGCTATGTTCTTCTCCCTTCGTGGTTCATATGCATCAATCTTTTTTTGGCTAATTCTTTACTCGTAAGTAATTAGCGAACCAAGAAGATTGTCAATAGAGTAAATGTTTAGATCTTTAGACTCTATAATTGCAGTAATTTTAGCATCATAAGCAGTAGGCAAACAACGAAAATCTTATTAACAATTTCAGCATTCATTAGTTCCCTACCTATTGCATGTAAAGAGGTGACTATTTGTGTGAATCTTTTGTACATATCTAAAATTGATTCATTAGGTTTCATGCAAAACAGTTCATAATCATGCAACAAGATATTAAGTCTAGATTGCTTAACCTCATTAATCCCCTCATATATTATACAAAGTCTATCCCATATGTCATTTCCACTCTTGCAAGTAGAAACCCGTATGTAATCTTCTGATTTAAGTGCACAAAAGAAACTGTTCAAGCATTTGGCGTTTAGTTGTGCTAAGTGATGTTCTTCTACTATCCAGTTCACAAAAGGTGTTTCAACTCTAACTCCGTCAACTAGTCTAGTTAGTTTTGTATACCCTTCCTGAACTAAGATCCACATACGATAATCAAGTGACTGTAAAAATGTAGACATGCGTGTTTTTCAAAAAACAAAGGGAATATTGTCGAACAATGGAGGTTTAGTTATAGAGTAACCCTCAGGTGTATTTCAGTTTCCAAATATGGCCATCTACGTTAATAAAAAAGTAGTCTAAACTTATGATTTTGAAACAGAGCTTTGATACCACTTGTTAAAACTTGTTCAATATGAATTAGGTTGTTAAACCTAAGCTTATGTCACAGCGGCTAACCGAGAGAGGGGGGTGAATTGATAATTAAAATTTAATCCCTCTTTTAAAATTTAAAACTGAGAAAATTAACTTTAGTGAATTTTATAGAAAAGGTT
>NW_021332371.1:0-1444 GCF_001605985.2 Dendrobium catenatum
AAATGGAAAATACATACTTCAATTATAATAAACTCTAAATTGATATTGATTTGAAGTCTTCAACAATTCGGAGTATGATTTTCCTGAAATGTTAGTATACACAAGAGCAAAATAATTCTTCCAAAATGTGTTAGGAGAAAAAATAATCAAAGCAATAATATTTCAAATCTTCAAAAACATACAAGTTGAAAGAATATCAAACATGTAAAAACTAAGTAGCAACTATCTCAATAATTTCCCCCTTTTTGATGATGGTAAAATAATTATTATTTGAATAAAATTGAAAATCCTAAATTTCTCCTTGACTCCCCCTAAATGAATAAACATGTGAATAAAAGGGAATTTCTATTATGAACAAATCAATTTTTTTTAATTTTTCATAAACTCATAAAACACTTCAATTAAAAAAATAAAACATCACTAACAAGCCAAACAATAAAATGCAAATATTAAATGCAAATATCAAAAGCTAACATCAAAATCAATTATGAAAATCAAATAATATTTCTTCTCTTTTTTGATAACAACAAAAGAAAGAAGAAGAAAAACAAAAGAAATGAAGGAAATCATATGAGAAACCTTTGATAATTGATCTTGAAAGAGATTGAATTATAGTTGCAATAACAAGATTAATTTCCATTGGAGAAAAATAAAGATTAAAAATTTTTAAATTAAAATATAATATAGAAAAGATAAATATATCAAGGTTATGAAATATTCTAGACAATTAGATAAGCAGAATTGTTGCAAAAGTGATAAAATGAAGATTAATTAAAGTCAATTTCCAATAAAAAAATATAATTAAACACTAGATTGATTTGAAATTAAAGATTAAAAGATAGAGGAAAGAATATTATCAATACACTTGTTTGGCGACATTGCACATCTTTTCAAATATTTGTGGCACAATTTGTGCATCTTTTTATATTTGGGCTAATTTTATGCCTCTTTTCAATTTGCAAACTATTACGCCTTCTTTCAATTTTTGTACACTTGTATATTTCTCTAATTTTTTAATTTATCTTTCCAAAATCAATAATCTATAAACTCAAACTTCTTTAAGTGCAAAGATAATTATATTTAAAAAATGAAAAATAATAAGACATCAAAATTGCAATAATAATATTAAAATTATGTATGCCTAAAAAAACATGAGATTAATAGCCTTAACTTGATAGAGTTATAAATTAATTTATATTTTTTTAAAAAATTAGATTTCTTAATGAATTTAATTTTTATATTGTAATTTATGTTATAACACTTTTTAGATCAAATAAGTCAGGATTAACATATGAGCAAACTTACATTTCACACATAGAACAAATTCAACTAAGTAAAACAAGACTTTTTTTTATTGATATCAATATGAAGATCTAATATAATAAAGCACATCTGATATCGATATCTTCTATCTCAAAATAAGAAAAATATAACAACATCAAAG
>NW_021332372.1:0-260 GCF_001605985.2 Dendrobium catenatum
TTACCATAATGTAATGATGGCTAATGTTTTAGAATTTAGAAAATAAGTCTATAAACTTGTTGATAAACCAAACTTTACTCTGACAAAGCTTTGTGGCTTCCAGTGAGGATGATAATATGGTGAATGACATATTCCTTGGGTTGGAAAACTCGGTGTTGATTGTGGATGCTTAAAGACCCTGTTTAATGAAGTCACATGCCAGCTGTTAGAAATCAATATATTCTATTGGATCTTAACTAGAGCACCATTTGTTATGCTTA
>NW_021332373.1:0-940 GCF_001605985.2 Dendrobium catenatum
CTACTGTTATCATATAAAATAATTGTGCTAACAGGTAATCCTAAATCTAGAATTTAATGCTTCAACAAAATGACTTGGACCACATAACTTCTTAAGGCAATGTACTCAGCTTCAGTAGTGAAAAGTGCAATAGAGTTTTTTTTTTCTACTGGACCTGGAGACTAAGGACCATCATATGAATTTGCAAGTTTCATAAGTGCTCTTTCTATCCACCCTATATCCTACAAAATTAGAATCAGAATATCCAATAATTTCAAAAGAAGTGTTGTGCCAAGGATATCAAATTTCTAAGTTTTAGGTCCCTAAGAGATATCTAAGGATTCTCTTAACTGCAGTCAGGTGGGGTTCCTTAGGATCAACTTAAAATTTAGCACAAAGAAAAATACTAAATACTATATCAGGTCGACTAGCAGTCAAGTAGCGCAGTGGTCCAATCATTCCTTCGTACTTCTTTTGATTAATAGATTTTCCATTTAAGTCCTTATCTAATTGAATACTGGAGCTCATGGGAGTGTTTATTAACTTAACTTTATTTATTATATATTTTTTCAAGATGTTCTAAATATACTTTGATTGATTAAGAAAGGTTTCATCATTTAATTATCTTATACTAAACCCCAAAAAGTAGGATAATTCTCCAATCATACTCATCTCAAATTCCTTACTCATTATTTTAAAAAAATCATCACATAATTTTTATCAAAAGATATAAAAAGTATATCATCAACATAGATCTAAATAATGAGTAACTCATATCCTACTTTGGGTCCTTTCTTATGGAATGAAGAATGTAATACACTTGTGTTATGCTTTGAATCATGTAATTTAGGTTTTCACACCTATTGTACTATAGTGAATAGTGCAAGTGTGTGAGATGTGTCCTAGCATACCACATAAAAAACTTCTAACACCAGGAAAAGGGTTTACTAATCTATTCAGG
>NW_021332374.1:0-209 GCF_001605985.2 Dendrobium catenatum
TTTTAGAAAAGTGAATGTGTGTGTTGATCAGAAAAAATTTCACGAAATAAGAAAAACAAAAATTAAAGAATAAATAAAGACAAAAACTTAAAATAAAATCATAATAAAACAAAAAAACAAAAAATAACTAAAAACAAAACACAACACAAACACACAAACAAGACTTTTAACCATTATCTTTCTTCTGGTCTGATGCTTCAGAGACCAGA
>NW_021332375.1:0-258 GCF_001605985.2 Dendrobium catenatum
TATCCATATTCTAAAGCTTGATCTCATTATGTCAATTGTATGAATTGTACAAATTAAAGGAAATAATGTTGGAATTCCATGATATATTTGTTATCATCAAAAGTTAATATAGAATTGGGCTCATGATAAAGGCCTAAAAGAAAATTTATAATAATTAAGGGAGTAAACAATTAAGTAAAGCTAATGTCTTACTAATAAAGCTGAAAGGTGAGTAAGGAGCTTATGACTTAATTAAACCGACATCTCCTCAAGTGTTGA